>NW_015636845.1:162945-163652 GCF_001515625.1 Sinocyclocheilus rhinocerous
ACATTTTGTCACACCAGGGGCGTAGCCATCATTTCAGAAGTGACAGAAATGTCAAATACAATAATTTTATGTATGTATTATTTTTTTTTATTTTTTATTTTTTTTTTACAAGGAATTATTTTCTTATCTCTTACTTTGAATTTGCAAAAGCATAAGAAATCAAATACACTTCTGGACAATAATCAATCATTTGTAATCTATAATTTTTTCCTAATGGCAATTTTATGATTATTGTCTTAACGTTTCAGTTCATTCTGCTTTTTATTCAGATTAGCTGCAGATATAGCCTGGCACGTCTTAAATTCTATGAGCGCGAGATCACTTCTCCTTCAGTGCGAAAACTTCTTTATCTCATTTTCATAAAATAAAACGCTATAGTGTTTAACTTTTCCTCTCCATCAGCCAATGATGATTCTGAAAGAAAACTTGCTTGTCTGTTTGCTATAGCAACAAATGCTACTTTTTATGCATCTGATTATCAGATAAACCTCGCGCTCTTATTTCAAGTTGTTGTTTAAGCTGTGGTTATTTTAACGGTTTCCTTCGTACATTCTGTTTAACAACATTGTTAAAACACATTTCTCATTCAATGGAACTGTGCGTATGCTTTAGGCACTTACATTTTTGCTCCGTCCATGCAATAAATGCGCAGCCTTCGACTGCTCAGGTAATGTCGTCGGTATGACCGAGAGCCACTGAAAAACTAC
>NW_015636845.1:164623-185306 GCF_001515625.1 Sinocyclocheilus rhinocerous
TTGAGACTTTAGTCTTTGCAACTTCAGGGATCTTATCTATGCACAAAGAGCTTGTAACACTCCAAAGAGAAAGGAAAAATTGAAATCGCATCATATGACCCCTTTAATGTTTCAGTTCATTCTGCTTTTTATACAGCTGCAGATATAGCCTGGCACGTCTTAAGTTCTTTGAGCACGAGATCACTTCTCTTTCAGTGCGAAAACTTCTTTATCTCATTTTCATAAAATAAAATGCTATAGTATTTAACTTTTCCTCTCCATCGGCAAATGATGATTATGAAAGAAAATGCCGGATGTCTGTTTGCTATAGCAACAAACGCTACTTTTATGCATCTGATTATCAGATAAACCTCGCGCTCTTATTTCAAGGTTGTTGTTAATGCTGTGGTTATTTTAACAGTTTCCTTCGTACATTCGGCTGAACAACATTGTTAAAACACATTTATCATTCAATGGAACTGTGCATATGCTTTAGACACTTACATTTTTGCTCTATCCATGCAATAAATGCGCAGCCTTCGACTGCTCAGGTAATGTCGTCGGTATTGAAAAACTACAGAAAAGTAAAACTACTTAACTTTAGCATTACTGGCCATGAGTAGTAAGGAGAGATCCCACATCAGCTGCTCAAAAAGTGTGTCAGTGAGACGAACAAGCCGAGCGCAATCCTGTCAGTCACTGCAGGCCGGAAATAGTGGAGTGCGTGAAGGAGAGAAGCGAGGGCACGGACACTGTTCAAGGTCTCCATTAATTCGTGCTTGTAGTAATTTAATGTGTATATATTTTAAAAGCATTTAATCGCTATAGAAATCGCGATTCATTAATTATAGCGTTTTAAATCGATTACTGTCCGAAATTGGTCATTCATGATTCAAAAATCCATGTTTCAAGATCGATGCATTGCATCATCACGGTTTGTAATCGATGCATCGAGAAAACGAGTGAATCGTTACACCCCTAAATAAAACCCATTATAACCAAAGCATTTGTTGCATCCAGTGGGTACATAATTACTGATTATAATGACTTATACTGTCTTTTTACGGGTTGCGTTGCATAAACATAAAACCATGTCTGCATTTGTGATCGGAGAAAGGACAAACAACAAGCGCTACTCTACACTGCTCAGAAAAAGCGTTTGAATCGTCAGTGGCAAATTCTTTAAATATGAAAACATACTTAAAGGCTGTGAGTCAGAACAGCCGGCATTGTAGGCTACTCTCCAAGGTTCATGAAATAGTCCTCCGTAAAATGCGTTGCACACACACGAATATTTAGTTGAACTGTTCTGAAACCGTGTTGTAGGCCTAAATACAACTTAACCACTGATTTCTAGTTGTGTCCTCTTTTGGAAGGCCAAACAAAGTAGTTTTGCTTTCACAACAAAACACACCGCGTCTCCACAACATGGTGGCGGCAGCAACAATACTACAGCGAGAATCAAAGTTACGCCTTCTTTCTTGCTTTCACAACGAAACACAGCGTCTCCACGACATGGCGGCGGCGACAGCGACAATACTTCAGCGAGAATAAAAGTTACTCCTTTCTTTGCATGAACATTTGGGCGGCGTTATGCAAATCTTCCCACACAGTGCGTGACGTCCCGTTCAGCTATTGGACTGATTTCACATGTGATTCAGAGCGTGGGTCGCAGAAGGCGTTCCCCTAGCGTTTTCGACGCAGCTCGAGTTCCTGAAGAGGAACTTGAAATCGCATCATATGACCCATTTAATACTATTTTAGTGTTACTTTTTTCAAGAATACTTAAAATGCTTTATTATACCAGCAGGGGCTGAAAGCTAACAAACCCTCTGCCTACATCTTGACCCAACTATTTTACTCAAAACATGCAGTCATTATTGGTTAGCAGAAAATGATTAGGTAAAAGCTCATACCATGTAAACTGTCAGTTAGCAATGTAGCTGTCAGACCAAATGCAGATGGATTTCAAGACAAAAACCATCAATCCTGATGCATCAATTACCATGGTTCCTGTGAAATCCTGCCATGATAGGACAGGGTCAGGTCTCTTCGAATCCCTGTCAGACTAGCATTTTCCCTCAGGTTTAATTAGGAACTCTTCTCTCGGTATCCAGCATAGTTAGTCTTTCTCTTGCACAACCCAGCAGGAGACAGAAAATATGATCAATACGCATAATAACTGAACTGCTCAAGTTCCAAATATATCCTGACCTGAACCTGACCACAAAACGTGTTAAGGTCTGTACATGTAGCTTAGATCATTGCCTCATCCTACACTGCAAACTATTCAGCAGACCATATTTTCACATTTATAACACAAAAAGCCATATAAATAATGAAATAACCAAACATACTGCCAAGAACCCTTGCTACAGAAGCACAACATTCAAATTTATCTCTCCAGTGGCAATCCTTCAAAGCATAAACAGCATTATTATAATAGTATTATCAATATGTCAGCTATTACATTGATTACATGAACTTCATGAGACAACTGTGCTTTCCTGCCCCATGAATATGTTCAAAAAAAATTTCACCACTGAGCTTTTTGTTTAGAGCTGCACTTTATTCTTGTCACGGAGCGATGGACCCCCGAATCAAGTCCCATTTTCAATCCAACAAAAGCTCTATTCTCTCTAGGCTATCGGAGTGATGCTGTTACCGCCAAGTCACATTTAGTGGAAAACAATATACGATATTCTGATTAAGACAAAAGCTAGGGCTTAAACTCAGTGCTTTGGGTTAATAAAGGTATTGACCTGCACAATGGAAAAACAGCTCTTTTAGGCTTTAACTGTGCTGCCGTTCTCAAATTTAAAGGAAAACAAAAGAAGAATGTTTAAAGAATGTTCATGTAGCTCTTTTCCAACAGTTCAGAGTGACCACAGCTGTCAAGCTCCAAAAAGGGATGAAAAATACCATAACAGTAGTACATATGAATCATGTGCTATATAGTTAGTAATAATATTCAGTTAACGTTATTTGCTATTTTTTTTCCAAGAAAAATCAGTATAATTTTTGACAGGCATATTCCTACACTATGCATAGCCTCATATCAGTCATATACTACAGTTTCCCTCAGATGACTTCTCTGCCATTACGCTTAACATATTATTTGCTGTAAAAAAAAAAACACACAATGAATCACAATCTACAGTGGGCTGAAAAGTATTGATCTAGAAGTTGAAAGGGGAAATGTGTCACTGCCCGTTCATGTTGTTCATACTCAAAACAAATCATACAGTACATAGTACAATAGTCACGATTTATGAGACAGTCAAAAAAGTAGTTGAATTACTGTGTATCTTACGTGGGGAAATGAGTGGTTTGCTTTACTTTTGGTGAATGTATTATGCCAAATCAACGGAAACACCACTGCAGGATAACAAAGCAGAGAGTGGCTTAACATTCCAATGGCCTCTAAATGATGAAGGACAGAGAGGAAAATAGAGGCACATTCTATTCCTTAAATTCTGAATGAAATAGTTTAGGACTACTACTGTGTATCCATGCCAACATGATTCTATTCTTCTGGGTTACTAGGCTTTTATCCATCTTGAAAGAACCATTCAGTGAGCAAATTCTACCTATCCTTGTTCTGTCTCTTATTTTTTTTACACGGCTTCTGTCAAGTATATTCTCTGTGTTCTTAAACATTTAAATTTAGAAATACTTTATATACAGGTATAAATTAACTTCTATGAATTACGCTAGGATATGTAGTACAGACCAGCAACAACATCAAGTTATTGAATGAGACCACATTTTAGTCAAGTTGACAGTTTATTCAAGTTACACAATTAAAAACTTTTTTTCAAGTCTATCTTTAGCATTGCAGCAGGATTTTAGTATTAAAATTATTCTATATAAAAATATTTTAAAATGTACAGGTTAAATTCAGAATAGCAAAACTACTTTAACGCCACAAAAATAACACGCAGAAGTAGTGCTAACACTATAGATGTCTAGTAGTATGTCTCTCTTTCCATCCAACCTGCAAAGAAAGAAAAAATATAACTTATTTTTACTTTTACAGTTGAAAAATATAAAATGATGCACTCATACACTACTTAGACATACATTTGTATACTATTCATTTAAGTCCAACAATACAGTACATTTGGTTAGAGCAAGGTTGCAGTTTCCTGATTACCTCCGGGGTTCCGTCTAAGGATGAGCTTTCTGATTTCATCATAAATAAAGATGAGAAGAGAGTACGGGAAGGCACAGAACCACCAGTTGGGCCTGTAGATAGAGCGCAGATGTAGATTTTAGCCTACTTTAGTGGGTACATTCTGAGAGCCACATCCATGCCAGGGCAATAAGACAAGAAAGCCGCCAGTGCTGTTTCCTCAAACAATCCAAAGATCAGGATTTTGTTCCTTGTAGGACAAAAAATGTAGTAAACAGACAATAAATAAAAGAAAATCTCCTCAAGAACATGGCTTACGCTCATTTGTTCTCCCAGACTCACTTCATTCCCTGCTGGAAGACAGAATTACGCCTGGTCTTGCAGATAATCAGATCGGCCCACTGCACGACCACAATGCTGGCGAAGAATGCTGTGTGGCACGTGAACTCCACAATCTTTCTCTGTTCATATGTCTGAGAAAACATAACATTGTTTTGATACAATAATAATTTCATAGTATCACTTGTGAAGACCAGTGTTGGGGGTAACGCATTACAAGTAACACGAGTTATGTAATCAGATTACTTTTTTTAAGTAACTAAAGTAATGTATTACTTTTAAATTTACAATGAATTATCTGAGTTACTTTTTTAAATAAGTAACGCCAGTTACTTTGTTTCCCATGTATTCACTGACAGCTCTTGTGTTGCCATGTTGAGAGAAATCAGGAGTAAGTGCAGAGGCGTTGTGTGTGAACATGATCTTACTGTAGTTCTAGACTAAATATAAACATGTATTTACTCTCACCTGCACAAAAACAGATTCAGTATTCCTCAAAATGAATAAAAACAGTCAAATGCAAACTCAGAATATTATACAAACCAGCAATAATTAAATATGTTAAATAAGACAAATATCATTTATGCATTTTATCCCATTTTATTAACCAATGTCTTTGCTACTGACCTTTGATGATCCAATTCAACCATACTAAGCAAAAATGACACATTTGTGTTTCATTTTTGTTATTGCTGAATAGTGCTGAACTTTCTTCTCCTGCATCACATTCTTCATGCGATTTGTTTGAGCTGCACCCTCTACTGTACAGACGTGAATTTACATTTCCTTCAGCCTGAGGCGTAATTATTTCACTTTTTTTGTTGTGAAAGGGCTTTTACCTTTGTAAAGGAAGAACATGTTATATTAAAAACAAACAACCAAGCCCTGCCCAGATTTAAAACGTAACTCAAAAGTAACGTAACACATTACTTTCCATAAAAAGTAACTAAGTAACGTAATTAGTTACTTTTTTAGGGAGTAACGGAACAGTGTAATGCATAACTTTTAAAAGTAACTTTCCCCAACACTGGTGAAGACTTTCATTAAAATTTTAAGACATTAAAATTAGGGTTTTGAAGCTTTTAGTAGATGCCTGTTAGCTTTGAGGCAAATCTAAATGCTAAAGCACACCTAAATGTTGACTACATTCAGTTTTAGCCAATATACACACAAAAACACAAAACAGCTTTGTCATGACTGGAATAAATTACATTTTTAAAAACGGTAAAATAGAAAAGCCTGGTGAAAATGAGAGACTTCTTTTAAAAACATTAATAATTTTACCCATGCCAAATTTTGAACAGTCTTGTGTGCATTTTAAAAGGACATTCTCTTTTGGGAAGATACAGTAATACTGTTGACTCATGTTGCTAAAAAATAATTTTATCCAAAACTATGCTCTCAAGAATGAGAATGTCCCTCCCCCTGACTAGCATGTAGTAAAGTTATGGTTCACAGCTGTGATGTAATTCATAATACATACCCACTGTTGCCCATAACTGTCCTCCAGGTCATTAATATGCTTGTCATCCCAATGTACACAAATTCCTAGTAGTCTTGATGGTAAAAAGCCATTTTCAGCAAGAATGACAAAGTATGTGAAAAATCCAGCCAGAGCCTGAATCATACCTGCAGACCGAGACAAAATCTTCTATTAAAACTTTAAAGCCATTTTCACCTTTTGACATGAGAAGCTTTCATATGATAGCATGTTAGTGAGGAAAAAATTGGGATGAGATTCACAACATACTAATTTAGCACCTGATCGAATACCATTAAAAATGACAGTCTTAGAATCTTTTCTAAGACAATTTTAGCATTTTTAGTGCTATGCTCTACCATTTAAGCTACTGGAACAAAGCAACAAAATGTCCACCTACCTATCTGTCCATATGCAATGCTAATAAGTCTTTCATTCACCAACTTCTCTGTTTTAGGGTATCTGGGCTGTCTCTTCATAATATCACTCTCAGCAGCCTCGTATGCCAGAGAAATAGCAGGGACCTTGAAAAAAACCCAAAATGATTAACTGTCATCTCTTGTAGAGATAAAATACCAAATGTGAAAGTGTGAAAAAGAAAATAACCCAGTGTGTTGTGCACTGACCATGTCTGTTCCCAGGTCAATACACAGAATGGTAACAGTTACTGTTACTGGTCAGGGTGTAAGCAATGGACTTCTTCAAGTTGTCAAAGATCAGACGGCCTAGAGTGGAGAGAAAACGCTAACAAAGGAGCCCACAACATTGAGAGGATATGAAAAAAGGTCTCATGTACCTTCCTCTACACCTGTGACAACTGAGGCAAAGTTGTCATCCAGGAGGATCATGTCAGCAGCCTGGTTGGACACGTCTGAGCCAGCAATACCCATAGCAACACCAATATCAGCCTTCTTCAGTGCTGGAGAATCATTCACACCATCCCCTGTTTCAGCCACTATGGCTCCCTTTGTAAAGAAATGATTAAAAATGTAACTTAAAATTGCAATTTCCAAATGCTTTCTAAACCAGAGGTTTTCATGGGGACCAGGGGCTGCAAATGTATGGAAGCATATGGGTAGCAAAATTTATTTTGAAATGTAATATGTAAAATGGCAATGTATTTCTGTATTTAAATTTACATTTTCCCATACGTGCAGCATTTAGTGCAAAATGAAAATGAAAATTAAATTATATAATTTACATTTGCTATTTTCTACACTAGTTTTAATATGTAAATTAAAAACATTTTAACGCTTTATAAGTTGCAAAATTAAAATGAAATTGTATTACCCAAATTTATTAGATATGTTTGACATGTCCAAGCAAAAACTCCAAAATTATAATTTAAATGCAATTTTACCTAAATGCATTTAGACTTACGGATAGGACACTTGAGATTGCATTTTCATCGTGATACCGCGTGATAATTGTAACAAAATGCTGTGTGAATTTCAAAATGCATTTTGAGCCAAATGAGCAGCAAAATGGTTGCAAAAATGGTGATTTAAATGTCTTTTATTTTTCTTAAATGCATTGACACTTACACTTAAGACATTTCAATTGCATTTTCTGATAATTGATCATTTTTGTTATAAGGATTGAATAAAAGCATTATGTTTTTTCCAAAAACTTCTGTAATGTGCACACAAAATTAAATACTTAATTGCCTTTTTATTTAAGAAAGGGGATCCCTCACAAGGGGGATCATAACTGGAGCTCTTTGGCATCAAAAAGTTGTTCTAAACTGTCTAACTGAAGTATTAAGTATACACAGCCAATTATGTACAGTAGGTATATTCAGAATTTTTTATTACCTGTCGCTGACACCCCTCAACAATAATCAGTTTCTGCTGTGGTGATGTTCTGGCGAACACAATTTCTGTGTGGTGCTTCAGAATATCATCTAACTGTTCAGCTGTGAGGTCCTTCAGGTCTCCACCGTGAACCACACAGGCCTTTGCGTCTCTGAAAAGAGATATTTATTGACTTATTAGATTCATGTCAAGGAAATTTAGAGTGACATTTTTAGTTAAACTAACACAATACCTGGGAGTGACCTCATTGATAGGGATATTCAAGCGAGCAGCAATGTCTTCCACAGTCTCATTACCCTCAGAAATAATCCCAACACCCTTTGCTATGGCTTTGGCAGTGATTGGATGGTCACCGGTTACCATGATAACCTAATAGTTGAGAAATATATGAGTAAACTATAATTATATAATCATTTCAGCACATCGTAAAGGAATTGCACCTCTGCTTTACCTTGATTCCTGCACTTCTGCATTTGCCCACAGCATCAGGCACAGTAGCACGTGGAGGGTCGATCATTGACATCAGACCCACAAAGCACAGATTCTCAGTAGGGAAATTCACATAATCTGTATCAAACTGGAAGCCTTCTGGAAACTGTTCATCAGGGAGGTAGAAATGACAGAATCCTGTTGGAGAAGAATGTGAATGATCAGTTCACAGTGTGCTCAGGTGAACCCACAACTTTTATTTGAAGAAGCAGCTTTTTCTCTTTTACCTAAAACTCTTTCTCCAAGGCCCCCGAGCTCCAGATAGGCATTCTGAAAGGCTTCTTTCATTTCATCATCCAAAGGTTGCTCCTTGCCTTGGATCAATATAGTAGCACAGCGGTCCAGGATTCACTCTGGGGCTCCTTTCATCAAAGCTACCAATGCAAGCATCAGATAATTTCATATAATGATGAGTTGTAATGTATTAGTTGTATATGGGCTGTCAATGTAACATATTAATTTGTGGCATACTTTAAATTCTTGAATGGGAAATCTAATAAGTAGAGATGCAAGATCCTAAATCCAGTACCTGATATTTGTTTGTCGAGTTGAAAGGGATTTCCGCCACTTTGGTGTACTTGTCTCTCATTTCTTTCACTGATCCACAGCAAAGCTCAATGCATTTCAACAGGAGAAAACCTTTGTGACACTTGCTTGCTCCCAGGACATCTTCCCTTATTCCCTTTTGAGGATTCACTCTGGGGCTCCTTTCATCACAGCTACCAATGCAAGCATCAGATAATTTCATATAATGATGAGTTGTAATGTATTAGTTGTGTATGGGCTGTCAATGTAACATATTAATTTGTGGCATACTTTAAATTCTTGAATGGGAAATCTAATAAGTAGAGATGCAAGATCCTAAATCCAGTACCTGATATTTGTTTGTCGAGTTGAAAGGGATTTCCGCCACTTTGGTGTACTTGTCTCTCATTTCTTTCACTGATCCACAGCAAAGCTCAATGCATTTCAACAGAGCAGATTCAGATGCATCCCCAGCAGCATCTCTCTAAATATTTAAACACACAAGTGAGATATTTATTAGAAAATCTTAGCATGCCAAACCATGGCATGTTGATCAACAATACAGCAAAAAACTTACATTGTGAAATGTTATTACAAATTAAAAGCATTGCTTTCTATTTTGATTTATTTTAAAATGTAATTTATTTCTCTTGATGCAAAGCTGAATTTTCAGCAGCCATTTCTCCAGTCTCCAGTGTCACATGATCCTTTGGGAATCATTCTAATATTATCTATAATAATATTGTCTGATTTGATGCTTAGGAAACATTTCGTATTATTAGCAATGTTGCAAACATTTTTTGGGGATTCTTTGCTGAATGGAAAGTTGAAAACCATTTTCAAAGCAAGTTCAAAACATTTATTTTTATTATAAATCATATGTAACATTTTAAATCTCTTTATTGTCACCTCTGATTCATTTAAGCATTGTATCCTTGCTGAACAAAATTCATTTCTTTCAGAAATAAATGTATTTATTTATTTTTAACAAACCTATAACACAAACTGCACTGCTTTTTTTAAAAAGCAGACCTCCACCAAAAGTCATTGTATAACTTGCGTACTAACGCACTAAGTATAATTGCAGTGCCTCAAATCAAAAACTAACCTTTAGAATTGGCACATCTGTCTGCTCTGCCAGGAACACAGCCCTGTTGCACAGCCCAGTAATACGAGCCAATGATGCCCAGGTGGCCGGGCTGCGGTCAAAGGAGGTCCCGCTCTGATTCTCTGTGGTGTCAGCCTCATGGATCTGGTTATCAAACCACATGTGGGCTACAGTCATGCGATTCTGCGTTAATGTGGCAGTTTTATCAGAACAGATGGTTGAGGTTGAGCCTTAGGTTGAGCGTTTCAACAGCCTCAAGGTTCTTAACCAAACAGTTTTTCTTAGCCATGCGTTTCGCTGAGAAGGTGAGACAAACCTAAAGAATGAGAAGCAGAGAGCAACTGTCAAGCAAATATTAGGGCCTAATCTTCAAACAAAGTAAGTTTAAACTAACTAACTAACCGTGACTGTTGCAAGACGACCTTCAGGCACATTGGCCACAATGATGCCAATAAGAAAGATAACAGCTTCCAACCAGGAGTAACCAAGAACGAGAGACAGAATAAAGAAAGAGACACCAAGGAAGACAGCCACGCCTGTGATGATGTGGATGAAGTGCTCAATCTCAATTGAGATGGGGGTTCGTCCGAACTCTAGTCCAGATGCAAGTGTTGCAATTCGACCCATGACTGTACGGTCACCGGTGCTGATGACGATGCCACATGCAGTACCTACAGTATGTGCAAATATTGCATCAGAAACATTTAAATGTAAATTACATTCAAATTTAATTTGATCGAAGTAATCAATCAATTATAATATTACAAGGGATTTCTATTTGAAATAGCTGTTCTTTTGAACTGCATATTAGTCAAAGAATCCTGAAAAATACTTTTCAGTTTCCACAAAAAAAATATTAAGTAGCACAACTGTTTTCAACAATGATAATAAAAATCAATGTTTTTCGAGCACCAAATTATCACATTAAAATGATTTCTTAAGGATCATGTGACACTGCTCGGCGATCGACCCACCGGGAATGTCCCGGTGCTCCTGATGGCCAGCTACATGGCTGGGTATTCAAGTAAGCTAGATGCCCAGATGCTGCGCAATTAGGCTTATTTAATATATCATGATGAGTCTCGAGTTCAGTATTTACACTAAATCTGTGCAGATTTGGCTTACATGAACTTCCTCAAGAAATTAATTAGTAAACATAATTTACGAAAAGTAACCTGCCAAATTGGCTAGTGATTTGACAGCGTTACCCGCCACAGCTGATTTTTACCCCCATTTGGCGGGTTGGTGGGTGTTAATTTAAAACCCTGCCTACAATGTATTTAAACTTATAGATTAGTTTATTAGACAAACTGAATGGCAAAAAATAACTAAATTAGAAAAGAAATATTTACCTGGGGAATCAAATTCTTGAAAGAGTCCCTAATTTTTGAGCTCTTTGCCTCTTGATAGTATGAGAAACATCCAGTGATTATCACCACAGCTGATAGCACAACTCCCAAATACAGCTGCATTGAACAAAGGGATAAAAAAGACTAGATATAAAACATCAAAGAAGCAGACCACATCGAATGTTTTTTTTTAGCATTCCCTCTCACATTGTCATTAGCTGGCTCATCTTCCATTGCCGCTTGAATGCCATACGCAAGAAAGCAGAGGACGGCACCAGTCCACAACAGCATGGAGAAACCTCCAAACATCTGCTTACAGAACTTCACTCACTCTGGGCTGGTTGGAGGTGGAGTGAGAGCATTAGGTCCATCAAGCACGAGTGCTTGTGAGACCCTGGTGAAGTCAAAGAGAGGGCTGTGTTAGTTATTGATCACTAGAGAATTATTAAGAGTCATTTTATAAAAGAGACACTCTACTTCATAAACTTACTCTGCTCAAGTCTGTACCATATTTACGGTGGAGCTCTTCCAAAGTCAAGTTTGTGATCATCCTGAAATAGATTTTGTACAGAAAGATTCAGCCTTGGAAAAATGATCAGAGTGTACCATATCGAACAAAGCTAAGTAAAGTCTCACCAAATTCACTTCCTTTTTCAGCTCATCCATATCTTTGTCCTTCTTCTTGTTTTTGTTCTTTTTCTTTCCTGCTTGCTCTGACGTTGCCGCCAGCTCATATTGGTCCCGTCCATCCTGAAATAGATGTTTGAAATATGAAATAACAACTTTGTCAAATAACAAGGCTGTGACAATTGAGTCATTTTGTGGAAAAAGTTAAAGACCCCCAAAAATTAAAATTCTGTCAATGCCTACTTCCATGTTTTTTTAAACCCATATGACTTTCTTTCCTCTACAGAGCATAAAAGGAGAAATTCTAAACACTGTGCTGCTCACTTTTTCCCATACAAAACTTACTGAAGTTTTCAAGCTTGTAAAAGGTTCAAAAGCACTATGTGGTCCATACAGTTTGTGCACTACACTTTTCAAGTTATCGCTTTTATGATACCTTAAAGTCTGTAAAGTTCCTCTTTTTAAAAAGAAAAAAAGCTGTATAAAATGCAACCTATACACTAAATGTTTTTCACTTATTACCTTGTATCTCATGTGGTGAACATGAGGGCAAGCCCAACTATCTACCAAAACATATTCAAATTACTGCCAACCTCCTGAGTTGTCAAGGGTCTTTGATGTATTTTGAAGGGATCAGCTTTCTTTTGACATGATCTGCTACACTAACAAGTATAATAATGTTCTGTGGCACAGGGCCAGTCTCAACTAGGGACACGGATGCAACCATGTCATCTTGGCCTCTATCCAGTGAAAAGAAATAAGCAGAAGCAACAAAGCCTTTTCCCTCAGTACATTTCATTTCCCAAAGAGAACATGAGTAGGCAAACGTGGGAGTATCATTAGTTTATCTCAGAATTTCTGCAAGGGTCACACATCCGCAAACTCGCAACAGATAAACACTCCCGCACAAAGAATTGTGCTCATGTTTTATTCAACTGTCCAGTCAACCAGAGTTCAGTGCAATTGTTGCCTCAGGCAAACATGTTATGCCACCTTTGTGGCGACACACAGGAGTGTGACAGGAGCAACTGTTTGTGAGAATGAAAAATGGATTTGAGGATGTTTTTCCAAATTAGATCTGCTTTCTTTGTATGACCTCAAACAAATTCACAGCAGTTGTAAACAGTACAAGTTAACAGTTGTTTAGTTGTACAGTGAAAGAACCTTTGAGTCTACATTGTGAAAATAGCTGAAGTATATTAGGAGGCAAAAAGTAACTGCATGTTGACATCTTTCCTCCATTCTTATTGCAAAGGATTAGGAAAGTTCCCTTTCATGGGAACTTCGAACTGCGTCCTCTAGGGGTCGCTATGGGGAACGCCTCGTCGTGACCCGTGTCTGAAGCATACATAGAAAAACACCAACTCGTTGGCCGGCGACAGCCATGACGTCACTACCGGTGCGACTATAGTATAAATGTTTTTCTATGTATGCTTCAGACACGGGTCACAACGAGGCGTTCCCCATAGCGACCCCTAGAGGACGCAGTGTCTCGTTCCCTACTCAGGGAACCATCGTTACATAAGTAACCTGAGACGTTTTGTGGTAATTCAGGTGAACTGACCTAGATTATGCACACCATGTTCTTAAGGGGAGGAGAGAAAACATCACTCCAAAACAACAACCTGTGGCTCTAGAACTAGGTAAAAACAATATAATAAAGTAAAAACAAATATAATGAAGTAGAAAGTTATTAGCAAAACAGTATAATCACAATTTTAAATCCTGATTCCACAATGAGTATGCAAATAAGGTCGTAAATAGTGATGAATAGTAATGAGTACTGCATGTACTGCACAGGTCATACTACAGCCTACTACACTCCCACTTCTCAGTCAAACTGAATATAAAATGCAATCATAGAATAAGAAACAATAAACCACTCCATATGCCCAACAACATGATTACACAAAATTTAATTGAAACTTTTTGGTCTTTTTTTGAATACACATACATATACACCTATAGGAATGTGTGTTTGTGTGTATAACTTATACATTTTAGATAAAATATAAGTATATTAATATTTTTGTTTAAGTTATACAAAATACTAACGCGGTGACGTCTAGTTATTTAGTTCAGAGCTGGTATTTTTCACCAGCGATCTTCACATACTCAGTATAATCTTTATCTTTCTGAAAATATCCGTCATAACTAAGCGCATCTCCGTTAATATTAATATGCTTCAAATGAAACAAGCCTAGTTATTAAAACATATTTTACTTACCCCAACTCCCATCTCGCTTATGAACGGCGACTGTGCTACTTTACGTTCACTTTCAAAGCCTTTTTCAAGTGTGTGGAGCAGAGCGTCAGATCATCAGTAGGGATGGGCGTATCGATCCGAAGTATCGATATATCGATACTGACGCGAGTATCGAAAGTATCGATACTCAAACAAAAAATATCGATACTAAGGTGCGTTTTATTTACCAGTGGTTTTATTTAACAAAAATAATAATAATGCGTACAATATGCATTGAATTGGACGAATAACCTTTGTTAGCGAATAATTGTGTAGGATAGAACTATTTTCCTGCCCATCTGAACACATGCAAATGTTGCAAGACAGAACCAATCAATCACAGAGAGCATTCACTCACTGCTGACAGTGCTATATATATATATATATATATATATTACTGTAGCCTATGTAGCCTACAGTACCGGTTAAAAGTTTGGAATAATTTATTTATTGAAATATATATATATTTTTTAAAGTTTTTGAAAAAAATATCTTCTGCTTACAAAGGCTGCATTTATTTGATCAAGAATATAGTAAGCACAGTAATATTGTGAAGTATTATTACAATTTTAAGGAATTGTTGAATTATTAAAATATTAATTTAAAAGAACTATATTAAAATGTCATTTATTCCTGCAATAGCAAAGCTGAATTTTCAGTAGCCATTAATCCAGTCTTCAGTTTCACATGATCCTCCAGAAATCATTCTGATGTTGATTTTTTATTATGTTGATTTGGTACATTAAAAAAACTTATTCCAAAAAGTATGTATTTTATGATGCACAAAAATAAATCCCCATTGCAGGGTATAATGAGTATTAACAAATCTGGCAAAATTTGATAAAAAACTTAAAAATAATAATAATAATAATAATGTGATGAACAAAAACCCTCTACATTGCGAGTAAATCACTCGCATGTGCGACTAAATCTTACTCTGGGCGACTAAATAATGTCTAACATTAGTCATTGGCTAATAAATTCTTAGATTTTACACGCCAGTATGTGTGTGAGAGGCGTTCAACACAGATTTTCACTCGATAAACATGCTGACTGAGTGCTTGAGAGTTTCGCTCTCCGTCAAGCGATGTGTGTGTGTGTGTGTGTAAAATAGTATATCAGTCTGGCGAGTAAACAAAAAAATGTACTAGCCAATGGCGATTATATTGCCAAGGTGTGCGTAGAGGGTTGAACAAATATTACAGAAAAAATGTCTGTGTGTAGTAGGAGATTTTCTGGTTTCTTTTTTTTTTTCTTTTTTCAACAAATCTTTCCCTCTGTTAAAATTAATCATTAATTTTACAAAAAGAGTGAAGAAAATCCATAGTTTGCTTTTTCCTCCCTTGCATGTTTTACACTGCTTATGAGGAAACCACAATGTGGGAAACCAAGAACAGCGCCAGGAAACCTCAAGTGGCTAAAAGATAATACAATCCTGGTGTTGAGCTCTACTGTGGAGCTAAAGAGAGGTTGCTGTGTAGTCTTGACTTGTCCTATAACATTATATTATGCAACATGAGAATTGTTAGCGTATGTCTAAATACTATTGCATTTTAAAGCTGTTGCTCTGTAAATCTAAACGCTTAACACGGGGTCTTAGAACCTATTATGCAAGAGCTTTGGCGGTAATCTGTGTATATAGCTAAGCCGCGCTTTTCTGACACCAAACATTCTTAAACGCCTGAGAAATATCAGTCACACACAAGAAAAATATCTGCGGATGGTGTGAAGCCAGGCCATTTCAATGGGTTTTCCCATTTCATTTGATGCATTGCTTTTATTTTGTGTGTGCCTGTGATTACAAATGGTTATATCACTCAAGCCTCTGTTTGGTGTTTTATCTATTTATGCCAGAAGGACACAGATGCTACCTTAGACAAGTGCATTGTAATTCTCCCCTTTCAATCCCCTTTGATCTGATACAAATCCATTAAAGTTATTTCTCTCTTTGGGCCATATCAAAGACCTGCTCGTATTCCCCCTCTCCCCGTTTCAGATGTACATAGAAGTCCAAATATAGACCACACGGACCTTTTTAAACAGCTCAGGTACTCTTTCTTATAATGGATCCTATATTGTAAACAAACACAAACGTGTCACACTATAGATGATGCTTCAGATAACAGCATCTATACCTGCACTGAGGTACAATGGCCACTGTAACGGTTCTGTTGGTTGATGGACAAGCCATTTCTTCTTTCCTAGAAGAGCACTAGTGTTGCTGGGTATTCTGTCTGAGATCGTATGACTTCACTTTACTGAAGCCTGTTTGTACTGAAGACTCGAAACCTGTCAGACAATGAGAAAATGAATTATTGGGGATGTGACCTGAGCCATGACAGCAAACAGAATTACACTTCATATTAACATGGCATATCAAAAAGCAGTTTTGACAAAACACATCTTTAGATCAGATGCTTCTGTGCATATAGTGGAACTGCTATTGATTTTGCATTTAATATACAATGGGAAATAGACAAAGTTGCATCAAAGGCATAAATATGTTTAATGGCTATAATGTTGGATACAAAATGTCAGTGCTGAATTTTATTGCTCATAGGTTCATTGTAAAAATATCCTGTTAAATTTACTGTGGATAACTGGCGGCTAGTTGCCAATAAATAAAAAATACACTGTAAATAAACAAATATGGTGACAATGATTTATTGCAGGATACCTGTATATTTTACAACTGTAAATTATATAGTAATTTATGCTTTTTAATAAAAAAACAATATTTTACATTATGAGATGTTACATTTAATTTAGAATTTACTGATGACAGAATATTAATTTTTGGGTAAACTACACCTTATTATTAACTATTAAGTACTGTATTAACTTTAGTTGTTTCACCAAAAATATTTAAGACTGTTGTTGACAGTTATAGAGCTACACAATTATTACAATTGCTCTGATAATTTGGTCTTGGAAGAATCTGATGAGTAATGTTTGAGTTTATATGGAAATCTCAGACTTTTTATTACAGACTTTGACATCTTGGCATGTAAAATTCATGAAAAGGGAACTTCTGCTCAAAAACAAGGCATAAGCAAAAATCCTTCCCATATTTATCTCTTTCAACATTGGCTGGGTTTCCCAAAGCACTAACTTTACTGTCATACTCCAGTTATCATACTCCATCCTTACTCCCTTTGTTTCTGTCTGTCTTTGCGTATTTGTAACAGTCAGTCTATATCTGTGTCAACAGGAGACACTTTATCTTCACGTCAGTCCCGTTGTCACGCCAGCCCTTCTCTCTCCTTTCCTCTGCCCACAACCAAACTGCATGCGTTTCTCTCTATCAGTGCACCTGTCACCGCTGTCTGTCTGTCTCCCAGACTTTGCCACTCAATCTTGTCTTGATGCTGAACATCTTCGATCTAAGCCTTTTGATGTTAGCTCTGTCTCCAGCTCTGAAAGATGCAACTGATGCGGAGGTATCACAAACAATGAATGTAACAGATGGTCCACATTTTTCACATTAAAGGAATAGTTCCCCAAAAACTGAGAATTCTGTCTGATTTACTCACTCACACATCTTTCCAAACCCCTTTGCTTTTATTTTTTTCCCATGAAAGAAATCTTAAGATTCAAGAATATAGACATTTTTTATATAATGACAGATTATTGCAACCACAAGCTGTCAAGTTGAAAAAAAGTCATATCTGTGTCATACACTCTAAAAAATGCTGGGTTAAATACAACCCAGTGCTGGGTAAAATAGGGACAAACCCAGCAATTGGGTTGTTTTGACCCAGCGGTTTTGTTAAATGTTTAACCCAACCTTCTGGGTAGTAACCCAACCGCTGGGTCAAAACAATCCAATTGCTGGGTTTGTCCCTAATTTACCCAGCACTGGGTTGTATTTAACCCAGCATTTTTTAGAGTGTAAATCTGAACTATCCTAAAATGGCTGTTGCCAGCAATCTATCTCGGAATATAAACATTTTAGAAACATTTGACGATAATCATAAAACAAAGACATTATAAGACTTCAAGAGACTAATAGCTATAAGGTGTATAGACTAATTTTATGATATTTCTGTAATTGCTTTTTAGAGCAGTCATTATAAGTTATCATTGAATGGATCTATATGAAGATGAAAATGACAGCATACAGGTTTGTAATTACAATAGAGTGATTAAATAATGACAGAATTTTAATTTTTGGGCAAACTATTCTTTTGTTTGTTTTTATAGCTACGGTAGATATCTTGCACTCAGTATTCAATTCTTTAAAAAGTAAATAAAAAAAAAATAAAAAATCTCTTTTTTTAGTTGGCATAATTCTGTAATTAAGGCATCTAACAGCAGGAGCTAACGGTTGAAGCTAACAAGCTAAACACTGACCATGTAAAATGCTGCTAGCAATTTTGTTTTTAGTCAGTAGCTAAAACAAGATGGCATAAATTTGCAACTCACTCACTCACAGCTTGAAAACCTCTATATCCTTCTGAATGAAAGAATACAGCACAGCTAAAGATGAAGGAGACATATGAAAAATATGAAGTAACAGACAGATGATGAAGCTGTTTGATGTAGGAATATGATATGAAAAACTTGATGTTTAGAAGATGCAAAACTCACACATCTGACACCTTACAATTCTGTCACCTCGGGGAGATAAACATATTCATTTTGTGCTGAGAAAAGCTAGACTCTAGTTTTTCTTTTTTCATAAAGGCTCCCGGCCACAGTCTTCCGCATACTTACCCTGCATTTCCACTCCAAAGATGGATTTCTGCACTGAAGAGACGCAGAAAACAATGCTTCAAGCTGGATTTTGGATATTATTCAATACTTCATGAAATGTTCTGGGTGGCTGTTGGATATATTGATGGATATGTTGGACTGTTATTGTCAAGTTAGAGTAGTAGTTCCTAGCTTCAAACTGAACAAATATAAAAACTTGTGATGACAATGTCAGATGAACAAACTCAAGACAGCTTGTCATGAACATGCAACATTTATGATTAATTAAAAACCACCCAAATAAAAAAAGTCCAACAAATGAAGAAGTATAGCCTATGTTTAATAAGTCTATCTTCTAGTCTATGCACCTCATTTACATCCCTTTTCAGCAATAAGCTGATGTCATCAGTGTGTAGGCATAATGCAAATGGGGTTCTGTGTAGTAGAACATCTAAATTGTTCTAAGTGGAACTATCTTGTATTGGTGATCTGTTTTAAAACAGAACTTGGTCTATTTCAGTTATAATACGCGTTGTTATTGTTTTGGTGAATGTCTGTTTCTCAGATTATAAAAAGTGTGGCCCACTAAGAAAACGAAATGCTCCCTCCCCCCACCAAATTCTTTATGTTGTGAAGGAGGCCGGCTTCATGTGTTTGCCTGGGGGTCCTCAGCGCCAGCCTTACACCAAGTGCGCGCTAGCGCCTCATCCCAGGGTGTGCACAAGTAATCTGGGTGCCAGTAACCAGATGCTGCTTTGTTCGCAGCACAACTGAAGCAGCAGACACATCAAGTCTTTCGCTGGAATTGCATTTAGCGTAAGCAACCCGCTATCACTCGCTGAATGAAGCTTCAAGAAGAAACTTTACTCGACCTTTGGTATTGAACTTACCTTTTCGTCCTGCAGTTACAGACGCACTGAGCTCGAGAAAGAATTCAGTTAAGGCGCGAATCTTTAGAACGTGTGACGTCACTGAGACTGGCTGTGTGATTTGACCGTTTAGGTGCGCAGAAGACAAAGGCTACTATGCTTGTCCATGTTCTGCTTGGAGTGCGTGCACAGAAAGCATCCTGTCAGCAGTGGATTCAGTTCTCTTTCACAGCTTATTGCACTTTTATTCATACTTTTTAATATCAAGCACATTCCGCTCTTTACTTTTTTCATTCATCCATGTTTCTTTGTTAATATTTTCAAACTGTCCCACCCACTGAAAGCTGTGCGGATTATCACACTTAAATACAACACAGTTATAGGACATAAAAGGTCTGTGCGGTAAAAGCGAAAGTACGAGGTGAAATGTTTCGAAATGTTTGCACAGCAGAGCACCAGTTTCAACAAAAGGATATATTTCAGTCCAGCCACTTTTTTTATACTTTTACATTGTCTATTCTGTTCTGAAAATCTTTCTTTTCATCATTACCACAAACAAACTGCTTGAATCTGAGCGCAGGAGCTCTAGGTTACCATACACTCTAAAAAATGCTTAAAAATGTAATTAAAAAATTTAACCCAACAGCTGGGTTAGTCCATATTTGACCCTAAGTTGGGTTGAAACAACCCAGCATTTTTTTAGAGTGTAAGCTTAGTGGTTTGCAGTTGATTGCTGTCACCAACAGCACTGTGCACTTGGCTAGCGCACAACGGTAAATTATATTATTGTTCTAAACTTTTGTAGGCTGTACAGAATGTAGCCCAGATGGTGGATCAGCACCTAGAGAGGACCTCTACAGCCCTAAATGTCAGCGGAGATCAGGACAACTAGATGAGCTCCAGAGACAGATCCCCAGTGAGGACCTTGTCTCCTAGACGGCCACCGGGACAAGACCACAGGAACCAGTTGAGTCCTCTGCACAATGTGACATTGCTGCAGTCTGGAACTGAACTGCTGGTTTCGTCTGG
>NW_015636845.1:186076-211684 GCF_001515625.1 Sinocyclocheilus rhinocerous
AGGACCTCTACAGCCCTGAATGTCAGCGGAGACCAGGACAACTAGATGAGCCCCAGATACAGATCCCCTGTAATGACCTTGTCTCAGACGACCACCGGGACAAGACCACAGGAACCAGTTGACCACAGGAATAAACAACAGTTGAGTCCTCTGCACAATGTGGCTTTGCTGCAGCCTGGAGTTGAACTGCTGGTTTTGTCTGGTCAGAGGAGAACTGGCCCCCCGACTGAGCCTGGTTTCTCCCAAGGTTTTTTCTCCATTCTGTCACCGATGGAGTTTTGGTTCCTCTGGCTTGCTTAGTTGGGGACACTTAATTTCCAGCGATATCGTCGACTTGATTGCACAGACCCTATTTAAACTGAACTGAGCTGGATGATGAACTGCCTTTAACTGAAAATTGAGTGTTTACTATTGTCATTTTGCATTATTGACACAATATTTTCCTAATTAAGGCTGTACAGTTGCTTTGACACAATCTGTATTGTTAAAAGCGCTATATAAATAAAGGTTGCAGAAAGCTGAACTCTAGTACAGTTTTTAAATCATCAATCTTTTCTTGGTAAATGTGAGAGACCACATGAATTCTGTCAAAGAGCCAGTGTGGCTCGCAAACCATAGTTTCCCGACTGCTGAGCTAAGAGCACAAGACACTAATAAATCTGAATCCAGTGACGTTGATGGTTAACATTTTGATGAGCATTAAAGGAATAATTCCCCCCAAATTTAAAATTGTGTCTCATTTAAACTTCTACATATTCAAACTGGCAGTGTCACAATGTGTCAGAACTTCTGGGCACTATGCTATTTTTGTCCAGAAAAAAGCAAAAAAGCAGTGTGAACATAACTCCTTTTCTGTTTAATGGATGGAAGTCAGTATGGGTTTGGAATGAAATAAGGGTGAGAAAATAATGTCTAAATTCACCTTTGGGTAAACTACTCCCTGGATGTCTCCTCTGATTCACTTACAACTACTCAGTGAATCTAGCTTGTTCCTTTTTTGTAGCCTAACAATACATATCACTAGCTAAAAATAGAAATAATAGTTCTTTATTACTGACCTGTGCTATTACCTAGCCATGTTTACTATGGATATTTAGACCTCTTGTAACACGTGTTGCTGTAATCACAGTGCCCTCTGCTGGAGTAGAATATAATTAAGGGTTCCTGTAGTACTTGTAAAAAATCTGAAAAGACCATTCTTTTTCAAAAAGGCATTGATCATTTGAAAATAAACAAAATAAAAACATCATATAAAATAAAAATGGTGCATTTCTGATGAGAAAATATTTAATTAAGTCAGCATTGTTCATGTCAATTATTCAACAAAGTTGGCCTACAGTAAAAAAAAAAAAAATGACATCATAATTCTGGTGAAAATTTCAGGATCAGAGAGACATAAGAAGGAAATACACGCATACTTACTTAGCCAACCACAGCCTATTACCATGATCATCTCATCAATATGATGCAGTCAGAACAGAGCACAGCTAACAAAAATCTATGCCATCTAACCCATAGAGTAAGCTTCTAATGAACGTATGTTCCGGGGTTGTCCAGGAAATTATTGATCTTCTTTGCCACGTCATCAAGCTCATTAGTATTGCTGTATTTCAGGAGGTTGTGGGATCGTACAAAGTAATGCCGGAGATAATGCTGGCTAACACACTTATGTAGCTTTTGCACCAGCCGTAATACACATCCTCTGAAGTCTCTCCAGTCCCTGGTGCAGGGGTACTTCTCACATGTCCAGAAAAGCAGTGTCTAGATGATGTAAAGACAGTGGCAAACTGTGTAAACCTGAATTTGTATATAAGCAGTATGATGTCTCAAAAACAATAAAAGACAAGAAGTGACAGGAAAGGAGTGAAAGGCTGTTTTGCTTGGGCTGGCTGGTACCTGTAGGTGGTAGGCAGTGATGACAGGTTTGCTTCCAGGACACCAGACATCCTCCTTGAGCTGTCTGACCACCCGATAACACTTCCTGCGGCAGCCGCCGTCCTCATCTATATTACTCAACAGCACTTGCTCTGCCCGTGAGAATGACAGCAGCCAGTGGTAGTTTGATGTGGCCATTAGATTGAATCCAAACGACTGCAGGGGATTTATTAGATTAATCATCATTGTATTGTATGTAAACAGTACTCAGGCCATTTTCTGTTTACTAGTTAATAATTGAAATATAGCTAATAATAATAATAATAATAATATGTGACCCTGAACCACAAAACCAGTCTTAAGTCACACGGGTATATTTGTTGCAATAGCCAACAATACATTGTATGGATCAAACTTATCGATTTTTCTGTTATGCCAAAAAATCATTAGGATATTAATGATATATATTAGGAAATAAAGATCATGTTTCATGAAGATATTTAGTAAATTTTCTACCGTAAATATATCAAAAACGTAATTTTTGATAAGTAATATGCATTGCTAAGGACTTCATTTTGGACAACTTTTAAGGCGATTTTCTTGCACCCTCAGATTCCAGATTATTATTATTATTTTTTTTTTACGTTACATCAAACTTTTGAATGGTATGTATCATGGTTTCCACAAAAATATTAAGCAGCTCACCTTTTTTTACATTGATATTAATAAGAAGAAATCTTTCTTGAGCACCATATTAGCAAATTAGAATGATTTCTGAAGGATCATGTGACACTGAAGAATAGAGTAATGGCTACTGTATATTCAGCTTTCCCATCACAGGAAAAAACACAAATTAAAAAAAAATAATAATAATAAATAAAAAACAAACAGACAGCAGTTCTTTCAAATATAATTTCACAATATTACTGTTTTTCTGTATTTTTGAAAAAAATAAATAAAATAAAAATATATTTATAAATTATATGTGCAAATTCATATGTATATATAAGGCTGACCTTAATACAACGAGTGCGCTCTGTGGAGGGCCATCTTCGAAAAAACCGAGGCCACCTAGCTCTCTTTGGCCAGTAGTTCATTAGCTCCACTGTAGGAACCAATTCCACCTCAATTTGTGCCTCTGATGTTTCCACAGCAACACGCACCACTGACCCAACTGATTCCAGCATACTCACCTTACCTGTCAAAGAAAGGCGAAAAGAAAGTTAAAACAAATGAAATGTAGCGTGTATATATGCTGTTACACTTTACGTATAGTGCACATTTTTGCTTGTCCATGTACCCAAGTAGGATTTATTCCTGGATCAACATCATTGTCAAACAGGGTTAGAACTGGGGATACTTAGGGGCTTGAACAACCTATCAACCTATAGTTTCATGTGATTTTGGCTCATTAGAATGTTGATATCATCACATTGTGCTAAATGGTGTTCATGTGTGTGGAAAACTGCGTCTACCATCAACACACTGAGCCTGCGGGTCAAATAAGAAAACAGTGCCTTTAAAAGCCCTGTCTGTCAAATGAGGAGCTTTTTAAACTTCATACGTAAACGCAATTTTTTCCCCCCAAACCAGTTCAGTGAAAATCCCACCCAGCAGCTAATTTCATTGGTTAAGGTTAGGGTTAGATGAAATGTTTAGAATCAGCTGTGGGGCGGAGTTTTCGCTGAACTGGTTTGGGAAAAAAAATCACGCATTTGGCACAGCTCATCTGTTTTCATAGAATATCCTAATAGCTGCAAACAAGCTTTTAATGACTGGAATCTAAATATAGCAGTCAACATTTGAAGTGGATAAAAAACGTTCATCAAAGTTGTCCTAAGACAAGAACGCATTTTGGTTTTAGGTTTTAGGACAACATTGATGAAAGGTTTTGATCCACTTCAAATGTTGACTAGTGTACTTACAGTGGGATCCATCTGAGACCATTTGCATTTTTCTAATGTAATACAAAGTTTTCATACAAATTATTCTCATAACAATTATATATTATAAAAATCTGAGAGAACACTTTAAATAAATAATGCAGTTAACGTGGCCAACATCGATAATTAGCTTAATTATATAATTATTAAATCATTTGAATATATATTACATTAAAATACATTAAATATTTCTCATTCATTTTACATAAGCAAATATTGTAAATGCCCTTGATAGTCTGTGTTTTTCATGCAAATTCCATTACAGTTATGGAAAGAAAGAAAGAAAGAAAGAAAGAAAATTTCTTTCTTTCTTTTATTTTTTTAATCTTATACAAAACTTTGAATGGTAGTTTATCATGGTTTCCACAACACTATTAAGAAGCACAATTGTTTTCAATATTGATAATAATAAGAAATGTTTCCTAAACACCAAATCAGCATATTAGAATGATTTCTGAAGGATCATGTGACACTGAAGAATAGAGTAATGGCTACTGTATATTCAGCTTTCCCATCACAGGAAAAAACACAAATTAAAAAAAAATAATAATAATAAATAAAAAACAAACAGACAGCAGTTCTTTCAAATATAATTTCACAATATTACTGTTTTTCTGTATTTTTGAAAAAAATAAATAAAATAAAAATATATTTATAAATTATATGTGCAAATTCATATGTATATATAAGGCTGACCTTAATACAACGAGTGCGCTCTGTGGAGGGCCATCTTCGAAAAAACCGAGGCCACCTAGCTCTCTTTGGCCAGTAGTTCATTAGCTCCACTGTAGGAACCAATTCCACCTCAATTTGTGCCTCTGATGTTTCCACAGCAACACGCACCACTGACCCAACTGATTCCAGCATACTCACCTTACCTGTCAAAGAAAGGCGAAAAGAAAGTTAAAACAAATGAAATGTAGCGTGTATATATGCTGTTACACTTTACGTATAGTGCACATTTTTGCTTGTCCATGTACCCAAGTAGGATTTATTCCTGGATCAACATCATTGTCAAACAGGGTTAGAACTGGGGATACTTAGGGGCTTGAACAACCTATCAACCTATAGTTTCATGTGATTTTGGCTCATTAGAATGTTGATATCATCACATTGTGCTAAATGGTGTTCATGTGTGTGGAAAACTGCGTCTACCATCAACACACTGAGCCTGCGGGTCAAATAAGAAAACAGTGCCTTTAAAAGCCCTGTCTGTCAAATGAGGAGCTTTTTAAACTTCATACGTAAACGCAATTTTTTCCCCCCAAACCAGTTCAGTGAAAATCCCACCCAGCAGCTAATTTCATTGGTTAAGGTTAGGGTTAGATGAAATGTTTAGAATCAGCTGTGGGGCGGAGTTTTCGCTGAACTGGTTTGGGAAAAAAATCACGCATTTGGCACAGCTCCTCTGTTTTCATAGAATATCCTAATAGCTGCAAACAAGCTTTTAATGACTGGAATCTAAATATAGCAGTCAACATTTGAAGTGGATAAAAAACGTTCATCAAAGTTGTCCTAAGACAAGAACGCATTTTGGTTTTAGGTTTTAGGACAACATTGATGAAAGGTTTTGATCCACTTCAAATGTTGACTAGTGTACTTACAGTGGGATCCATCTGAGACCATTTGCATTTTTCTAATGTAATACAAAGTTTTCATACAAATTATTCTCATAACAATTATATATTATAAAAATCTGAGAGAACACTTTAAATAAATAATGCAGTTAACGTGGCCAACATCGATAATTAGCTTAATTATATAATTATTAAATCATTTGAATATATATTACATTAAAATACATTAAATATTTCTCATTCATTTTACATAAGCAAATATTGTAAATGCCCTTGATAGTCTGTGTTTTTCATGCAAATTCCATTACAGTTATGGAAAGAAAGAAAGAAAGAAAGAAAGAAAGAAATCAATCAATCAATCAATCAATCAAATCAATCAAATCAATCAATCTGTTATCCCAGAAGAGTTGCATATCAGTAGATTATGATTGTTAGAGATTTTTGATTATTCACCAGACAATGTGTAAAAAATGAAATCGAAAACAGATAGAAATCTAATTTAGAAATCTCTTTTCTCTCATTCTGTTTGAGTAAACAAGTGGACACTATAAAAACTCTAACTTGTTAGTCCGCAGGTCTTTATGGATGCCTCCAGATGCTCTTTGAAGACATTCACCACCTTTGCTGGCACAATATCACCCTCAATGATCATGTGGGCATCATGCCACTCCTGACTCGGATTGACAAAACTCTCCAGCTCCAGCCACTGGTGGAGCTTCTCTGGCTCACGGACCGGTGAGAGGAGACGAGACCCGCTCAGTGTGTAGTAACGCCACTGACGCGTACGCCTCTCCTTATAGCCCATCAGACCCTGTAGGGGCACCGAAATCAGGAACAGAGTTGGAGTGAGCACCTGCCGAAATGAACGAGAAATCTATCAGTAAATACACAGAGCAAAGGAAATAACACAGCTGTACAATTGAACATATATATATATATATATATATTCACATTTATATAATAAATAAATTATATGTCATGAATTGCCGACAAGATGAAATTTCATATATGAAATTTGTATTATGCAAACAATGAAGTAAGATATAAGTTTATGATTATGCATTCTGCTTTATGTAAATTCACATGATAACTCATGAAAGAGAAATAAATAAATTAATTAGTGTTCCAATAAACTATAAACAAAAGACCTCTCAAAATGTCATAAATTCATTCATCACAATTTGCATGTGCATAAATTGGTTGGCTTCTAAAACAGCCCAATTTAGGAAAGGTCATGTGAACACAATATGGAAAAAGACTTGCAATCACTTGCAGGCCACCCATTAACACTCATTAACCATGTAGTCAATGATGGAGAGAAAGTGAACTAATGTCTTTTGGGTATAGCTAATTAATTGCAATACCAGTTCATTAAAATCATAAATATAACTTATTTATGCAATTAGGTCGAGAAAACTATGAACTCTGAAACTATATTTATATATAGGCTATATATAAAAAATAAAACCAACCTGAATAGTTTGCTTATCTCCCTCGTAGCAAGTCTCACAGAACAGCCAGACTTTCACCAGACTGTGCAAAGAGGATAGCAGCAAATATGTCCTGCACAGTGGATAAAATAGTGAATTTTCAAATTGTATTTTAAGGAGAAAGAAGCCTAAGAATGTTCCTGCAATGTGGCTGTTGAGATTTGTCGCCACCTAAAGGACAAATTCTATACCGCGCTTTGCCCTGAAAACAGTGACTACATTTCCCCGCATTCTGTTCGACATTAATATATAACAACACACCCCAGTGCACATTCAAAACGGTGTCATTCAAAACACAAAGACATGCTGACCTAACTCACTCTGCAGTGGAGATATCCGAGCTAAATCAGTGAGGTATGCCCTTGCTATATATTGTTCGTGTTGCATTTAGGTTGCATTATCGTAAGTGTTCATATTTGATATAGGCTAGTTTTGAACATTAGCTTTTATGCTACAACAAACTTGACAATAACACTGGTGTATGGTGGCCCTATCACTAAATATAATCTAGAAACATTATAGCATTATAACATTGTTGACAAAGCTTTGTAAGATCTGACTTAGCAAAGATCTAGCAAGTCCTAAACCTACAGGAAATGTAACAAACGAGCCCTAATTTGATTGGCAGTTTCTCCGCCAAAATAAAAGCTCGATGGTTTCACTTTTGAAAACGCCATAGCCACACTCTCAGAAATAAAAGGTACAAAAGCTGTAACTGTGGCAAATATCTACCATTCAGATATGTATCTTATAGGCACCTTTAGGGGTAAATAAGGTACAAAGGTAACTTCAGTGTAAATTTAAGTGTTCATATTTGATATAGGCTAGTTTTGAACATTAGCTTTTATGCTACAACAAACTTGACAATAACACTGGTGTATGGTGGCCCTATCACTAAATATAATCTAGAAACATTATAACATTGTTGACAAAGCTTTGTAAGATCTGACTTAGCAAAAATCTAGCAAGTCCTAAACCTACAGGAAATGTAACAAACGAGCCCTAATTTGATTGGCAGTTTCTCCGCCAAAATAAAAGCTCGATGGTTTCACTTTTGAAAACGCCATAGCCACACTCTCAGAAATAAAAGGTACAAAAGCTGTAACTGTGGCAAATATCTACCATTCAGATATGTATCTTATAGGCACCTTTAGGGGTAAATAAGGTACAAAGGTAACTTCAGTGTAAATTTTTATATAATATTGTTGTAAGTTTTACACTTGTACTGTAGAATAAAGTTATTTTCTTAAACACTATATATTTTTTATTTTACAGTGAAAAAGTATTTATTTATGTATTTTATCAAATTGTGCAGCGCTACAGTACAGTACAGCAAACCTGGAGGTTAAAAATAAATAAAAAAATGTTTATCTATCTCAAAAGTATTATCTAGTAAAATTAGCACTTTAATACTTTTAAAGTATTACAAGTTTCATAACAAAGTTTGACAAGTTCAAATAAAAAAAAAAATAAAAATTAAAGGTGTATTGGACATTTACTAGTGTTTGAAATTTCTTTTTAAAGCAGTTAAGTTCATGCACAAGAATCACTCAATTTATATACTCAAAAGCAGCTGTTCAACTCAGTTTAGCATTATTTCATAATTTCCGTATATTTAGGTGCCGCTTTCATATAGGCACAATGAGCTGCTGGATGCTGTTACGGTTGCACAGCGGGGACCTCCGCAGATCTCTCCTGCCTCTGTACTGTTCCCTCAGCCTGCGAGCTCTCAGTTCTGGAGCTATCAGCCGCAGCTTGAGAGAGAGTTACCGTATACTGCAGTTGCCTGATGATGGAGCCAGCGACGCTGCAGAGGTCAAGGAGGCTTACCTACACATGGCCAAGCTCTACCATCCAGATTCCGGCGCTCCCACAGCAGACGCTGCTCTATTTTCCCAGATAGAGGAGGCCTATCGGGCTGTTCTAGCCCACCTCACCCGACAGAAGTCAGCCTCACAGTATACACAATCGATGGAGGAAGAAGAGGAAGATAAAATTAAAAGTAATGCCCCTCAACACAGACATTACCTCAGTTTTGAAGGCATTGGTTCTGGCACTCCAAGCCAAAGAGAACGACAGTACCGACAGTTTCGTGTAGACCGCGCCACTGACCAGGTTCTGGAGTATCGACGGAAGGAGATGGAGAAGGCGGCAGCAGACGAAGGAGCCATGGTGACCCGAGATGCACGTTTGCGCAGCAAGCAGATCAAAATCACTCAGGCAGTGGAGAGACTGGTTGAGGACCTCATCCAGGAGTCGATGGCCCTTGGAGACTTCCAAAACCTCAGTGGCACTGGCAAACCGCTCAACAAGTTTGATCACAACCTGTATATGGACCCCATGACGCACAACCTCAACAGAATCCTTATCGACAACGGTTACCAGCCTGAATGGATCGTGGCTCAGAAGGAGATCAGGGAAACCATTGCTAAAATGAGGATGAGGTTGCAGGAGGTCAGGGCAAGGCTGGGAGAACCCATGAGACACTCAGAAACTCTCCAGTGGAAGGAGCACTGCACTGCGTTTGCTGATGAACTGGGGAAACTCAACAAGAAAGTGGACAATTTCAACCTGATTGTGCCTCTTATGAGCAGGCAGATGGTGCATTACAGCCTGAAGAGAGAGCTGGAGAAAATACTGAAAACTGATCAGCTGCTCAGGCAGGAAAAGGAAAGAGAAAAAGAAAGGAAGCAAAAGGAGCAGATGGAGACAGCAAGAACATCTCAGAACACCAGACAAGGACTCATCACATGGATGCAGAATCTTCTTAAATGAGGCTGCAATAAAATGCGGAGTTGTATTTCACGTGTTGGCCTGTTATTAGTGTGATTAAGATTATTTTGCCCCTTCCTTGTTTTTATCATGTAACAGAATGTAACAGAATGTTACAGTGTAACAGAATGTCACTGTCATTCTGTTACACTGTGGAAGCTTCTGTCACGAAAACAAATTCCTCGTATGTGTAAACATACCTGGCAATAAAGCTCATTCTGATTCTGATTCTGATCATAATTGTAATACAGTATGAAATAATTATTTTGTTTTATTAAAAACTAGCAGAAATCTATCTATCTATCTATCTATCCACACATATATTAAAATATCTTTATTACATTTTTATTACATTTATTTTTTTTATTACATAATAAAATATTATTACAAATTACATTTCTATTTTAATGTATATATATATATACTTTTTTAAATGTAATTGATTCTTGTGATGGCAAAGCTGAATTTTCAGCAGTCATTACTCCAGTATTTAGTGTAACATAATGCTTCAGATATTATTAATATGCTTATTTCGTGCTCAAGAATATGAATTATTACCAATTTTAAAAATATTTGTTCTGATTAACATATATATGTACAAAAACGTATAAAATTCTTTATTTTCTTTTTTGATTTTTGGGAGAAATAGATCTTTAATATTAATTATTAATATGAACAAATTAAGTAAATTATTTGGCAGATAAATATGAATGTAAATTATGTATTAATAAGGAGGCTTGGCCTTTTGACACTGTATAATTTGTCCCAAAGAGCCCTAAAATCAAATCGCTTAATAAAAAGGAATTTACTTTCAAATTCATTTTAATTACAAATTCCTTAAAAAGAGAGTGATTTTGTCCACAGTCTCAAGCAGTAATTATTTTGTTTCTGTGGAGTTGTCATGCCAATCATTCATGATCAAGCATGTAAGGTATTCTTGGAAAATCCTATTAGACTTCTCAAACATTCCATGACCTTATAAATGCCAATTGAACATGATAATTTTATGACAAATGGCAACAGGGTTAACATACTGATCCACAAAATCCCACAACTGCTGAAGGTTGGTATTTGTTGGGACATTGTGAACTAGCCATAAAACTGCAGGTGAGATGACCCGGTGGAATTTATAAAACCAAACTGGCTGTAGAATCCAATTGCTTGATTTATTTTTGACATAATGAACAACTGTGACACTTTTTTTTTTTTTCAATTTAATGAAGCAGAAAATCAAACATATACTCTGTATAGAAATTACAGAAATCACTGGCTGTAATCTAGGCCTGCTCCTGCTCTCTTCCACTGTAGCCCGGAAGGTGTCCGAGGGCAGCTGGGTTGCTGATGACCACAGGAGAGGCTATACTAGCCCAGTCTTTAGCTATATACTGATGATATGGATCCTGTGAGTTCTCCACCTTCTTTGAGCGAATATAGCTGAACATGATGCCAAAGGTGAAGAAACTAAAGAGTCCCACCATCAGACAGATGTAGATCATGCCGTGACCTTTATCTGGGACCGGAGCTCCACTCAGATGCACAGGTGGATGATGTGGTGGCGCATTCGGAGCTGCTCCCACCAGCCATGTCTCATTAATGTAGTGCTGCAACCAGGATACCAGCAGAGCATGGACATCTGTGTAGTTCTGCTTTAGCATTTTTCCCACTGTTGATGGGAATATAGATACTGAACTCAATATATAAATACAGATATGGAATCCATCATTTGGTTATTTTATTTAGGAATACTTATATATTGCTAAATATATGCAACCAATCAAACGTTTGAACACACTTGATTGAATTTGGTTCTCATGCTCTTAATATTTTGATCTAAATGCTAATGCTATAGTTTTTTTTTTTTAAATTAATTTTTAATTATATATCGACAGTTTTAAAGTTTGGGATTTGTACTTTTTTCTTTTCTTTCTTTTTTGAAAGAAATATATTTTTAATGAAATTATTTTTTAATTTACTTTTATTCAGAAATGATGCATTAAAACTATCAAAAGTGACATTGAAGGCATTATATTACAAAATATTTAAAAATAAATGCAGTTCTTTTCTTACATAAAAATATTAAGCAACCCAGCAGTTCTCAATATTTTTTTTTCCATTGTCAAAGCAAAGCAGTCCAGTATACAGTATAGACACAAACTGATATTGATATTTAAGCAAGTGAGAAAAGTATATAACATAAAATAAATATAACAGACATACCTTAATAGTTTTTGGTGGTAGTAGGAAGTTTCAGTTTAATGCAAAAGAAGCAAAACAGTGTGTCATAGATCTTTCCTGCTAGTCTCCCTGTAGCTCTTCTAGAAAAAAAATCACTAAGGAAGACAGGACAGTATCTGAGATCATGGTTCCACCCCATTATGAAAATAGAGAGACTTATTCAGAAGGACCCAGTCCTCTCAAGATGTCAACAGCTTTAATGAATCTAAAACAAGTCAAGGTCATCAGCTTCAACATGGGGAAAGTCTTGGTCTGAACAGAAGTCTAGCTTACCAATGACGTGGTCAGATCCTGCGCCGATCAGCCCCAGCCGTAATTAACAGCCAATGAAATGAAATGAAATTTTTGAATGTATCTTTTAGACTTTAACAAGCTAGTTAAAGGATATGTTGGTGGAGATGAGCATGAGTCACTGGGGACTGTAGATATTTCTATCAACTCTGCCAGCTTGACCTTGATGTTGAATAACTCAACATGCAAGTGGGAACAATGGTTTACATTGAGACAGCCAGGCATTCGAGACTCACAGATTCTATTTCAAGGCAAAAAAAAAAAAGAGACATCACCTTGAAAAGTCCTCGACTTGCGTCATTACTGTGATACCAGCGTACTAGATGAACACTGAGTCATCTTTTGAAAATGGCTAAATGCATAAAACTCGAGAGGCATGTGGGCTGAAAGTCAGAACAATTTCGCAGACTAAACTACAGTTTCGCTTTTTTTTAAAAAGGGTAAAAGGACACAGCACGACATTGAAGAAAAAACATTTTAATGACATGTTATGGCTGTTATTTATGTAAGACAGCAATTGCCAAGTCAGTGACAAATTTCAAAACCAAGTAAAAAAACAGCATATACCATTATATACAGACATGACATAAACAGTAAATGGCATCAGAAATACATTATTAAGCTCAATGTAATAAAATCAACTGGTGTTCATCTTGGTAAAGAGTGTAACAGTCTTCCATCAAAACTAATTACAGTGTTATGGTCCTACAAATGACTCAAGTGCATGAAATTGAGGACCATGCCTTTCAGTACATCCTAATGGATAAAGAACAATTTTATGACAAATGGCAACAGGGTTAACATACTGATCCACAAAATCCCACAACTGCTGAAGGTTGGTATTTGTTGGGACATTGTGAACTAGCCATAAAACTGCAGGTGAGATGACCCGGTGGAATTTATAAAACCAAACTGGCTGTAGAATCCAATTGCTTGATTTATTTTTGACATAATGAACAACTGTGACACTTTTTTTTTTTTTCAATTTAATGAAGCAGAAAATCAAACATATACTCTGTATAGAAATTACAGAAATCACTGGCTGTAATCTAGGCCTGCTCCTGCTCTCTTCCACTGTAGCCCGGAAGGTGTCCGAGGGCAGCTGGGTTGCTGATGACCACAGGAGAGGCTATACTAGCCCAAAAAACAGCATATACCATTATATACAGACATAACAAACAGTAAATGGCATCAGAAATACATTATTAAGCTCAATGTAATAAAATCAACTGGTGTTCATCTTGGTAAAGAGTGTAACAGTCTTCCATCAAAACTAATTACAGTGTTATGGTCCTACAAATGACTCAAGTGCATGAAATTGAGGACCATGCCTTTCAGTACATCCTAATGGATAAAGAACTACTTTAAACAGTTTTAAACTTTAAAAAAATGGACTCTCGTATAACTGAATCTTAAGCTGTATATATCTAGACCAAAAAAAAAAAAAAAAAATTATACGAGAGCACTTAATCATGATTCGTAATTTAGGAACATGCTGAGGCACATGGTGGAACGAGACTTACAATTGCCATATGAATGGGAAAAATACCTCCCAAATTTTATGACAAAAATATTTACTTCATCGTCAGCATTTACTCTAGTTCAAGTTCCAGTAATCTCGCACAAGTATTGATTAAATCAGAGCCTGAAAATATCAAGCTAAACTAAAAAGAAATAAACTAATCATATTATTATCACACCCACTGACTGGGATTCAACATGCTTCCCAAAATACAAAAAACACAACACAATAGGAGACTCATGTTCTCCATGGCCACAGTTACCAATGAAAGCATTCTTGAAAACCCCCAGCCTGCAGAAAAATGAGTCAGTCTACCATCGAATGCATGCAATGAACCCCTTTGCCTTGTGAGATAGTGGACATATACATTATGTCGCTCTCCACAGGGCTGAGGTTCTGTCTTAAGGCATCCTCTAGTGGTGTGGAGGACCAACTGCATGCCACGGCAGATCCCCCAGAGGGTCCTGTGATAGTAAAGCAAAGATTATGGCACAACAAGAGCTTCCCTAGGCTCACTGCATGACAGAGGGACTGTATTCTGGTCGACGGGTCTGGACGATTTTTGGACGTGGACGTCTGCCTCCATCCATTTCCTCCTCATTTCCTGAGCTTTCTTGATCGTTTTCACAAACATGAACAACCACACTGGGAGTGGTGGGAGTTCCTGGTTGGAGTTCATACTTTTCACCTGTCGAATAGAGATAATTTATTAATAGATGTTTAAAGCAGGTCAAATTAAATGAATAATTTATGACCTATTTTTAAAAAAAATGGAACATTCAGAAAAAAAGATTAAATTTAGGAACGTGTTTGCTACCTGGCCCTAGTCTGGCGATGGCACACAGAAGGTCATAGTTAATGAATGGTGTGGCATCCTTTGACTGCTCCCAACCAACAGGAGGAGACGGAGGAGGGGACAGGAGGAACTGCTTATCTGGTTTAGGAGGTTCCAGGTGTGGACTGCCAATGTGCACAGACTAGAAAGAAGGCAAGGTGGAAAAAGAGAGTTTTTTTTTGTAATAATCAGCACACTGTAGCCATAACCAGGTGTGATAAAATAAATAGTAATAAAAAGACATTACAGTTTAGAAGTCATTATAAAATAATATACAATCATAAAATCAATATGCAGTCATTATAAAATATAACATATACAATACAGTAGTTATGTTTATACAGTTATACAGTCACTTGATCATTATTAAAAAAAAAACAAACCCTGATGCATACATTTGACAACTGGGTCAAAAAAAAAAAAAAATCTAAAAATAACATTTTTTATGATTATTATTAAACAATATACATTTATTATATGCAATATATGTATAGGCTACATTTAAAGTGACATACCTGGGCAAAATAGAGTCGCACTTCCCTGCCGTTGAAGTCACTTTTGTGCAGTTTTGCTCTTGCCTCTGCAGCAGCCAGAGCATTGGTGAAGTTAATTCTCACCCGACGAAAACTCTTAAAGAACTGGAAGGTGACTTTTCGGTCGAAGGCACGGAACAGATCCTCAAAACTTGCCTGTGGATGAGAGGAAACATCTCAAATGAATACATTTCACTTTATATCTTCATGGAAGCAGAAATTAAGAAAGGAACATTTTGCATGTGACTCAGGAGTACACAAATAAAAATTCCCTGTGGAGCAAGGTTTTAAGTGTGCCCCCATTTAGGCTCAGAGTCAGACTGGCAACCTTTCTAACCAGTCTTAAGCCTAAACCACTAGATTACCCACCACCCTGTGGTGAGCCTGCGCTCGTAATGCATTATAGTGCCGAATCCATTTAGCTTGTTTTGGGGATGCTGCCAGATTGATATTCAGTAAACGCTTCTATATTAAACCGTACTGACGCACATAGTACTAATCTAATACACATCCTAAAAATGACCACGTCTGTCAGTGCTCGGCAAGATATTGGTTTCCAAGGTAACAGAGACTTACTGCATGCTGTGAACACACAGACGGACCTGACAGAAAGAGTCCTAATGGACCATTTCAAGCTATGCAGAGATTTAAAAGAGTATGATCCACACATCCTGGGTTATTCCTATCGTGCATTGGTGTTGTGTGCGTAAGAGCTTACGTCAGATACAAAAACCCCAAATTGTCCAGCCAAATGCTCATTAAATGTTCCCACAGCATCTTATTCCATGACCTAACCACTACTACCACAACCAACCAACTAGATCATTAGCTAAATACATATATTTACGTGTCCCCCGCACTTTTTCGTGCAAGTGTGTTCGCATAGAGGTTTTCAAGAGCCGGTGTGAATAAATATAGATTTAAATTCAAAGAGACAGGATAGTCTGTGCATGATCTGATGTTTTATTCGGACCCAGAATAAGGCGAGATGAACATCAAGGAGCGCTAAACATTCCGTGCAGTGTATGTTTCATTCATACTCGAAGCCGGAGAGTGCTCTCGTGCAGAAAGTCATATGAGGAAATTCCTAATATGGACAAACAGTAAGATTTTTCATGTTTTTTAAAGAAGTCTCTTCTGTTCACCAAGCCTGCATTTATTTGATCCAAAGTACAGCAAAACAGTACAATTTTGAAATATTTTTACTAGGCTATTTCAAATAATTGTTTTCTATTTGAATATATATTAAAATGTAATTTATAGTGATTTCAAAGCGAAATTTGTTGCATCAGTCACACTATCCTTCAGAAATCATTCTGATATTCTGATTTGCTGCTCAAAAAACATTTATTATTATTATGTTGAAACATACATAAGTAGGTCATTTAGTCAACCACAAGCCACACAGAAAGCACAAATCAAGTTGGCATCAATAAAAACGAGATCGCATGAGGAATTCAAAGAGCTGTTGGATAGCATTCTGACAGCGTTCTGTCATTCATGGCTTTATAGCAGTTTGACTTCCAGCTTTTAAAGCTATTTTGATATTGTAAGGCACCATGTCAATGAAGCCTTACCCTTTTCTCAGGTCTGTTAAACATATCCGGATCCTCCAAGGAAGCGATAAGGCAGAAAGGGTTACACTTCATGGTTTTCAGGTGCATGACTGAAGCCCGTTGACGGATCCTCCGGAGGACTTGAGAGGTTAGAGAATGTAAAGGGCAGGAGGGGCTGAGACGCGTCCGTTTTGCCTTCCCCAGCGTGAGGACACGAATGACGCCTGCTTCAGGAAACAAATGCTTCGAAATCACCCTCTTCGCTTCTACTTTTCTTTCTGTCCTTCTCAGACGGTCTCAGAGCCTAGAGCGTTTTCACAAAGGAAATGGGTCAAACTGAGCAATGCACAGAAAATAAACCCCCCTGTGTGGTCACGTGACACTGCTTTGTTGAGACAGAATCTTCTGGAATGGTCTGTGCTCCTGCACTACCGATCAAACGTCTTGAAAGCTTCGTAAGACTGCAGCTCACTCATCCGTCTCCTTTTATATAAAGGCCCCTCTCAGCTGCACAACAACAGGCTCCGCCCACTGCAGGGGAGGGGTGACTCGGCTTGCAGGCTCCGCCCCACTTTCCCATTCTGTACCGAAACGAATGGCTCTGCTGACTAATCACAGACACACACACACACACCCTGAGAGTGCAAGTCTTGGAAACTATGCGCCACTGCTTTCCATGCAGCTCAGAACCAGTTCGGCCAATCTCTGCTCAATTCAGTCATACCATTTCAGGACATGCAGTGTGGTAAAACAATGATCTGTATCGCTCATCTCACAGTAGGTCTCTTTCATGCTGCCCCTCCCATTGTGATGGAAAATCGAAATCAGCTGAGCTGGGCAGAAGGGCAGCTGTGTTATCAAGCGCTCCCCGCAGCATACTTTCCATGGGTGTTCGTTTTCTCCTGTCTGACTCCAGGGGGAGCGGATTTGTCCCGTTATTATTGAAGAGCAGCTTTTCTTTTTCTATCTGTTTAAGTGGCATTCAGTTATCACGTCAGGCTTATTTTAAACATGTCTGCATGGTGTCGCAAGCAATACAAACATGATCCATATTCTCTCAGTCTCCTGTGTACACACAACTATTACCAAATACTGAAACTGACGACGGTGCAGCTGATGCACAGAGATTAACTGTAATTCTCTATCAAGGTAAACATATCATCTACATCATCTATCTATTAAACAGAAGTTCTCAACCCAAACATTTTTAAAACTGAAATTAAACAATATAATAAAATGCAAATAATAACACTCTGACACATTGAGCACAAACAAACTTTGCTACTGTGTTGGGTCACCATAATCTGCTACCTGAAAACAATCAGTTAATGATGACTGCAATACAAAATTGTATAGCAAAACAATGAAGATATAAAAAAAAGGAAATATTAATAATAAAACATATTGTACAATAAATGCTGTTATTTTGAACTTTCTATTCATCAAATAATCGTGGAAAAAATTTATCAGTTTCACAAAAAATATTAAGCAATGCTGTTTTCAACATTGAAAATATGAAATGTTTCTTGAGCACCAAATCAGTATATTTAGGCCTAAATTATTTCTAAAGGATCATGTGACACAAGACTGGAGTAATGGCTGCTGCAAATTCAGCTTTGCCATCACAGGAATGAATTACATTTAAAAACTATAATAAAATAGAAAACATTCATTTGAAAAATTGTAATGATATTTCACAATATTACTGTATTTACTGTATTTCTGATTCTATAATAGCAGCCTTTCTGAGTATAAAAGACTACTTTCAAAATAAATATTACTGACCTGCAGAACTAACTCTGGAACTCACATTTCTTTTATCTATTTTCTCAAATTAAATAAAACCTTGAAGTGAACATACATACTAGAAATTCTCCCCATGCCGTTCACTCAAATTTTCCCCTCTCTATCTGGTAAAAGCTTTCCTGTTTGAGATAAGCACAGAGATGTCTACACTAGCCATAAGCATCTGTCAGTCATATGTGCAGATGTTTTTAGTCCAAAAGCTGGGAATCCAGTTCCAGTGGAACAAGGTCTCTCATTAGGGAATGGAAAAACAAAAAAAACATGAAACCAAATTATAACAAAAAGGAATACAGGGTGGAAAATGGTGAACAGGACAGCATTAAGTTGTGTTGCTGTATTTTATGTATGCTTTTATACAGGTAGAAAGCGAAATGTATTATTAATATGCATACAAAAACATTCCGTTCTATTCAGAAGCATACAACACAAACAGCTGAATTCATCAGCTTTAAATAGCTAGAAGCCAAAAATATAGGTTATGTCCATCAAAGCAATGACAAATCATGTTACTATCGTCACTGTAATGACAAATTTAGATTCTTATTTACCGTCCAAGTAACAACAAATAAAAGGACTATGAAATGTAAAAATTACAGCAAAAAACAAATCAATAATCTACTGCAAATAAAGTTTTAATAAGTATTTATAATAATATTTTCTTATTTAATTTGCCTTAATTTGATTTACTGTCACTTAATTACTTCATTTACTGTCAGTGTAAAGGAAATTAAATTCCTATATTTAGCATATATGTATTGTTAATTTGAATACTTGAAAATTACATTTTCTGCTGTCATGTAATGACGGATAAAATTATGATGTCAAAGTATCAGGAAACTGGATCATTATTTAGTCAAATGGCAAATTAAATTAGTATCTAACCTCAATGTAAGGGTAAATGAAGTCATTATTTTCTGTCAATGTAATGGCAAATTAAGTTATTATCTGTCATCAGTGTAATGGAAAAAACAAGGAACTGCTGTCAACTTAATGGCAAATGAGGTCATCATCAAGAAATGTGTGTAAAGGTGGGATATGGGTCATGGGCACAAGGTACAAAGAGCAAGATAATAATAGCCAAAACTGACCTGAGCTCCATATCAAGTTTTCAGTAACTATGAGCATGACTTTCTACAGGCTGATATCACCCACTTAAATGGCACACTTCATGTTTTGAAGCACCAATTCAGGAAGTGGGTTCCAAGTTTCTAAATGAGTCAGTGTTTTGTTTATAAGACCCTGGTTTAGGTTATGATATCAGAATGGGTTTGCTCAGGGAATGTCAATTCATCTGACACTTTTAAGAGAACAGCTTACATTTTCCACTGACTAGACACCCAGCTGAGTTTATGACTGCTCGAGGGCCCATGTCGCATACAGCAAGTGTCAAAACTCCTTTCAGACTTTCCACAGAAAGAAACAACCAAAGTGGATTCTTTCATCATGAGACAACCAGCTGACTATGAATAACCCCTCAACAAAAACACATTTTGACACATTTATTGCTTCCAGAAAAATTAGAGGGTGAAACCAGTGGAAAATATTCCAGTAATACACTATAATACACAATATTCCAGTAATAATATGAAACTAGATTAACCAATAAAGACATAAATAAGTGCAATGCTTGAATTAATAAATTCAATAAAGCCTTGAATATTAGGCAAATTATATTATTTTAAAAGCCCATTTCAAATTTAGAATTGTCTAAACTAGTACTGGTATCGGTATCGGGCCCGATACTGAGCTCTTGTACTCGTACTTGTACTCGTACTCGTTAAAATGCCCCGATACCAAACGCCGATACCACACAGCATGTGATAAGTGCGATATTCAGACAATGAAACACGACAACAGAACAACAGACAGCAGAATGGAGTTATTAGAGATTAAGGATGTCTACGAAGTATATGTATGCAATGAATATAATGTTAAACATTCAGTATTAACACCTGTATAGCTGATGTGCGCGAGTTGATAATACATACTCTTTTGGTTTCTGTACCCAATATTTTAAAAATGTACAAATGCAATAAAAATATTGGTATCGGTACTCGGTATCGGCAAGTACCAAAAATGAAAGTATCGGTATCGGGCGAGTACTGAAAAAAATGGTATCGGTGCATCCCTATTTAAAACATAACCGACTGTGTTTACGAGAATGATCATCGAGACGGGTACTATTGACATAATTCTGTGTGTATGTGTCTGTTCAAAGATGAGGAGATGCCTCCAACTTATTGCACTTAACTTTTTTTAACGTCAAGCAATTCTCTGCTATATGCTTCGAACTAAAACTTTGACCTTTTGCAACGTTTTGATTTAAGTAGCCTATTATTAAAATGATTCAGATATCGCACGGACGCACGCCCTTGCGATATGCATACTGCGATATTTACATTTGCGATATTTCAATAATTTCGATATATCGTGCAGCCCTACTGTATAGGGTCAGCATGCGCGCCGAAGGGGAAACGGGAACTGAATTCACCGGAACACCGGCATTGTAGGCTACTCTCCCAGGAAACAGTCCTCGTCCTCTGTAAAAACACTCCAAAGAGAAAGGAAAACTTGAAATCGTCATATGACCCCTTTAAAAATCTTCGTTTGTGGTCTACTGAAGAAACAAAGTCACCTACATCTTGGATGCCCTGGGGGTAAGCAGATAAACATAAAATTTTGGGGTGAACTATCCCTTTAAGACTTTAGACCTCACACAATGTTAAATTGCCATTAGCTTGTGTTGAAAACAGCCTAAACAGAGGAAAAGCAGCATGCTCCAGGTGGATCACAAAACTGCGTGTTGTGCATTAGTTTGTTTACGGCTGTGCCACTGTAAATAGGCCAGTTCAAAGAACTGAGGGTGGAAGATGACACCACAATGATAAGTTCTGAAATTAAGATTGTTCACTTCACTTGATGATCATCTGCATTATGGAGGTTTATAAAACAGCCACGTCAAAATACGAGAAAAGAACTGCTGAAAATGCAAAAAGAAACTATGTGTTCCAGTGAAACCTGTGCGTACAAACATGCAGCCAATTAAAGTATTTGAGTGTAGGCCTGTCGCAATAATCAATATATCGACTTATCGCGCAATATATGTACATGACCTCAATCATTTTTGGTGACGCAATATATCGCCCAGTATATTTACTTAAAAATTAGACATCTGACTGCTAAGTAGTGATTGTGTTTTTCAGCAATAGTGTGCACCCTTCATTTACAGAGAAAGTCAGGGAAAAATCTGTAGATGGAAAAATCTCCATACAAGTTCTTTGTGCATTTTTCTTTTTTTCTACTTTTTTGTTAGAAAATGTTTATTTAATATTTATTCAGGTTTTTTAAGGTATTTAATATTTTGATGATCTAAATATTCTTAAAAATTAAAAGTTTTTTGTCACTTGGAAGCGTGTAGGCCTTCTTGCATTATTATGCTGTTACATTATGATTATATATTCAGTGGCATAAAATGGTCTTTAAAATGACAATAATATCGCTTATCGCAATTATTTCTGGGGCAATATATCGCACAACAAAAAGTTGTTATCGTGACAGGCCTATTTGAGTGGCTTACAATTAAAGGAACAGATTATCCAAAAAAGAAAATTCTGTCATTACCGGTATTTACTCTTTCTAATGTAGTTCCAACCTGTATTCTAAACAAAAACAAACAAAGAAGCATGTTCGTAACCAAACAGTTTTGGAGACCCTTAACATCCACTGTATGGCCAAAAAACAATAGACATTAAAAAATCTTATGGAAGTCCATATGGACCAGAAACTGTTTGATTACACACATTTGCAGCATGAATGTGCAGCCAACAAATCCCCAACTGCATGACGCTATGTCAATATGCACTTTCTTTTTTTTTTCTTTTTTTTGCATTCGATAACACAATGTCAAATCAAGAAAACAAATGATGTGTTTAAAACAATTTTTGTGTAGTTCATCACAGTGTGGACATGTCCGCTATATGTTTGACAAGAAAGTTGTTTTAATATTTGCACATATCAGTCCTTAAATGCATCTATACGCGGGTTATACATACATGGCAGGCCTAAATAAGATTCTCCAGAGGGATACAGGAGTGTGAATTCAATATTACTCACTCTTAAAGGGTTTTCAATGGCAAAAACATCCACATGAACTTTCCAGGCCACCAGTGAATCAGTCAGGTCGGTAAAATGCACGTCCACGGTGTCCTCACTGTCCTCATTATTCGACTGCTGCATAACGTAAATATGAGAACAGATAGGAAACTACTGTCCACGTCGTAAAGTAAGTTTAATTCCTACAGAACTGGTGATAATCATATGGCGTGACAAGCTAAGCTATCTGTCCATTCTGTATGAAAATGTCACTGCCCTATAACGACTCACGCTCACTTTGGGAACCGATTTATATATCGGCATTGACGTGTTCAACTGTTCTTTTTAACTTTAAAGTAGATGTTTGTCTTTTAAGCTGAGTGTTATACGGACAAGTAACCTCGGTTCAACCCTTCATTTGCGGAAAGCAGCAATCGACGTACGCACTCGACAACTTCCCGTTTCCCTTTTCGACATATTCAGTGATTCCAGTAGGGGGCGGTAAGACATCCCTGAAAATAACTGCAGTATTTAGAAACAAGTTGCATTAAAAATATGATTTACACCACTGAGCGGGAAATTTTATTAACTAATTATTCTTCGACCGTTTACTTTATTTCTATAGATTACACAAGATTGAACGGCTAATGCTACTTGGTTTGGTAACTTACGTGTACTCAGCGGCGCGGAAAGACAATACGTCCTTTGAGTCAAATTAAAATATCAGGACGTTTTTATCTTATTGAAGGCACTTGTACACGAAATCGTGTAATCTTTTAAATAAAGTAAATTCTAGAATATGGACTAGTAATAGTATGGAAGAACATGTTGCTCTTTTTCTGCCATAAGGCCTAGTCGGACCACAGATAGCCATTCCATTTGTTGATATTGTAGATAGGGAATTAATTACATATTAAATGTTGAGTTGTTTTATTTATTGAAATGTATTGAAAAGCAGATTTTTATTAAGTCTTAACACTACTCTTTGTTGGAATCAACTTTAAAAAAAAAACTGAATGAACAAAACATCATAATTTGACATGCAAACCTTTGTGATGAAAGGTATTTGTATAATATAGACTTTACATTTACTGTATCTGAAAAGAGATTATTAGAGTCATGTACTAAGTGGCCGATGATATGCTGTCCTTGATAATACAGGACTGATAACATGTTAATCACTGGTACATACTTTCTTTGACATCATAAAGAGAACAAACTGAAATTATGTAAATTGTACTGCAAGGCTTAAATGAAATCAGATTAAATCAGACAATGATATTTCTATAGATTTAATAAGTGACAAACCTTTTTCCAATATAACTGGTTATTAAAGAAAACACATTTTCAAGTCATGTAGATTGTTTCCTTTAATATTTGAAGTTGCATTATATACAAAGTGTGTGCCATTATATTTCACAATGTGATGGAAAGGATAAAAATGCTGTCAAAACTGAGGATGTTTCACATTTTATGCAAGGAATGTGGGTTTGTACCTTAGATGTAGAAGAACTTTTTTATACTATCCTTAAGGAGACTTCAACATGGCCAAACTCATTTCATAATGAGAGTTTTCTAATTAAAGAGATAGTTCAGAAATTAACATTCTGTCATCATTTACTCACCCTCATGTTTATCCAAACCTTCAAAATCGTATTTTGTGTTCTGCAAGAAAGTAAGTCATACAGGTTTGGAACAACATGAGGGTGAGTAAATGACAATTTTCATTTTTGGGCGAACTGTCGCTTAAAATGAACAATAATGGCAAAATTAAAAACTATAATTCACAATGCTTTACATTTCCAGTTTGAAATCTGTTGTTAATATTAATTTAATAAAGTGTAAAGCAGTTCTGGACAGAAGTTGGTATTATTTCTTAAATGTGGACAATACAGTGCCAAATCTAAAGCTAATGTAGCATGGAACATCCCATCATGTTTAACATACTCTTTAACCATTAATCTTTAGTTAAATATTTTTAAGTGAATTAGTAGGAGCTGTGCCATCATCACATTTCTTTTTAGTTAAATTGGTAAAGGGGTCTCCACCATAGAACACAGTGGAGGGGAGAGGTAAAAAAAACCTGACAAAATGCACACCTACACAATATACAGTACATGTGTCTAAACAATAATCTTATGCAAATCATATGCATTTTAATCACCCCTTATCTAGAATAGTGATGGGTGACGTTCTCACTCCTGAAAATACAGCATCCCACCCTGCAGCTATGCTGGGTCAAATATTTCAGTCACAAAGATAAAACAGCATTGTATACCACACAACCGCATCATGGTCTGTCATTTACAAGGATGCACTATATGATCGACTAAAAAATGAGAAAAAAAACCTTAATCTCATCAATGAGTATCTGTGATTTTTTTTAGATAAAGACAGACCACAATGTCAGTTACCGGCAAGCAGCACAGCAAGGTTTAACCAATGTAACTAAAAGAAAGTCTGTGGTCAGAACCCTTACAATGCACATCAATGCAAACAACATCTGTTAAGTATAGCAGTCAAGTACAGCCACAACTCTGAACCTCAACATTTAATTTGCTTTAAAAGTTCACAAAAGTGTTAAGGAAAAAACACAATTCTCTTCACCAATGTATTTAAACAAGTGATTAACACTTCATGAATTTTAAAAGACGGAAAAAAAAAATACTCCTAAAATAATCATGTCTCTGTATGTTAAAGGGTTAGTTCACCCAAAAATGAAAATTCTGTCAATACTCACTCACCCTCATGCCGTTTCAAACCCGTAAGACCTTCGTTCATATTCGGAACACAAATTAAGATATTTTTGATGGAATCTTGAGAGCTGTCTGACCCAGCATAGACAGCAACGCAACTGAAATGTTCCCAAGTCCAGAAACGTAGCAAGGACATCGGTAAAATAATCCATTTCACATCAGTGGTTCAACCGCAATTATACAAAGCTACGAGAATACTTTTTGTGCGCAAAAGAAAAAAAAAAACGACTTTATTCAACAATTCGTCTCCTCCGCATCGCCCTGTAGCGCCATTTTGGAGAATATCAGCTGGACGTAAACAACGTATGCTGTTCTGTGTCAGCTG
>NW_015636845.1:211849-219064 GCF_001515625.1 Sinocyclocheilus rhinocerous
TTTCCTACGTTGTTGTGATTTGATCTGAACGAAAACAGCATATCCGTGTGACGCAGCTGACACAGAACAGCATACGTTGTTTACGTCCAGCGGATACTCTCCAAAATGGCGCTACAGGGTGATGCTGCGGAGATGAATTGTTGAATAAAGACGTTATTTTTTTGCGCACAAAAAGTATTCTCGTAGCTTTGTATAATTGAGGTTGAACCACTGATGTCACATGGATTATTTTACCTATCTCCTTGCTACGTTTCTGGACTTGGGAACATTTCAGTTGCGTTGCTGTCTATGCTGGGTCAGACAGCTCTCAAGATTCCATCAAAAATATCTTAATTTGCGTTCCGAAGATGAACGAAGGTCTTACGGGTTTGAAACGACATGAGGGTGAGTAATTAATGACAATTTTAATTTTGGGGTGAACTAACTCTTTAACAGAAAGCTCTGAAAGTGTGTACCAACAGACCTGGCCTGTGATCTAAACTGCACCCCAAAATCTGTTTCTTCTTTTAGGTACACCTATAACCGAGTTAAATCTACCAGAGGTCCTTCTTCATGGTATCAAGAAGCACCATATGTAGTAAAGGTAAAAACTAGCCTGAAAGCGAAACGTTTCACTGTCAGTCTGGGCAGATAGTATGTCTGTTTTACACTTTACCTCCTTAGTTCCACTTTTAGACATACTGAATGGTTTACTCTGGTAGTTTTTAGTCTATGGTAAAAAAAAAAAAAAAAAAGATTCCTGTAGCTTGCAGCTGTTCCAACAACTGACAATTTAAAGATAACTGAAATCAATGTAGCTTCAATTGTCCAGATGCTCAAATGTCCTTCTGTGAGCAAACAAAAGCTTAATTTACACGACGGAGATCATCCTTTATCACAAATGCAAGCCACAGGTGTCCATCATCAGGACTATATATGAGATGCAGCAGAATGACAGTGGGTTACTGCAAAATAGTTAAAAACAAACAAGAGGTAAATACAGGCAACCAAGACAGAAAATGTTTAAATTAGTTCAAAATGACAGAACATGATTAAATTTAGGAGGCCAATTAATAAAACGGTTAGGGCTGCATGATTAATCGAAATTAAATCACAATCACGATTAGGCAAAAGCTGCGATTGTCATGCGTATCTTTCAGTGAAGCACGGTTCTGTGATCAGTAGTAAATCTCCTTCCGAAGGCCAGAGGGCACTCTCTCGCAGAAGCTCCAAATATGCCCTGCAGAAGAAAGGTAATGTATGTCGTTCCAGGAAACAGAAGATTGAACTGTTTTAATTTATTCAACATGACAAAATTAATACACAATGGTTTATCTGAGTTATTTTTTAATTATAATTAAGTGTATTTATAATGCAATGCTAAGTGAGTTTGAAAAAAACATGCTATTATTAAATGTGGTACTTTGTTGGAAAAGAGGTTCATAAATGCTTCTCATGTTTGGAAAGATGTTTGACGCATGTTGCTTTTTCAAATGCATGTTATAAACGACTCAAACTCGCCGGGTAAAGGTTCGATGGTATACAGAAGCGGGTTCAGATGGAGCAGCATTTAGCTACACAAACTGCTTTCATAATCGCAGAATGATTTCATCGATTTCATAATCGCGATTAAATTGGTCTACGATTATGAAAGTGGCTTTGCGTAGCTTGTCAGTGAACTTTGGCTTCATTGTTAGTTTCCGGCCGCAGCGGTATCCCTTCTAGCTACAACCCTGGAACGACTTGCATTACCATACCTTCGGATGGAGATTTACTACTGATCACAGAACCGTGCTTCACTGAAAGATACGCATTACAATCACATTCGATTAATCGTGCAGCCCATTGAAATTGGCAAAAACAATATTTCACCATTCACTTTGTTTTAACACTCACACATTCTTAGTTTAAAATAAAGATGTTTTGCTGCTCTAAATTTAAGCTTAAATACTCACCCGTGTCTCATCATCATCATCTGAAACATGTGGCCGTGCAATACTCATCTCCTCCTTACTCTCTGCAATCTGTTTACATTTCTAAAAAAAAAGATGATTTGAAAAAAATTAGTACTAATAATATAAAGATTGGTTTTATATAGATATATCAGGCCTTGGTAAGGTTTTTTTATGTTTTAAAAATAAGTCTATTACGCTCGCCACGGTTGCACTTATTTGATCAAAAGTACAGTAAAACAATATTATTGCGAAAAAATTTTTAATAATAGTTTTATTATTTATATTTATTTATATATATATATATCCTACTAAACCCAGTATATATACTCTATGATACACTAAACAACTGGGATAGCAGTTCACAAACAAATCTTACCTCTGTAAACTCCTTGATGCTAATGCTGTTAGCTTGTTGAGCCACTTTCCTCTTCACCTCCTCAATACTGGCCAGATTAGGTGTGGGTGCTGAAGGGGGCTTGTTGGTAATGGTAGGAAGTGGGGGCATTGGAGGCATAGAGGCCAGGGCACCCATGTTTGAGAGAGCAGCAGTCATTGTCGCCGCAGTCATACTTGCCATGGCAGCGTTCATTGTCATGTTTGGCATTGCAGGCATACCTGGTATACCCATGGGCAGATTCATAGGTAAATTGGGCACAGGCAATGGCAGAGGCAAAGACAAGGGGGCTGGAACTGGGGTTGGCAGAGGTAACTGTAGAATTGCCTTCGGCTTGAGACTTTCAGGTATGGGCATTCCAGCTTTAGCACACATTGCAGCAGCATTAGCCTTCGCAATCTCCAACAGTTGATCTTTATCTGTTTGAAGAAGCAATTCAGGTAAGTTATGTAGACAGATATTTCATGCTATTATTTAAGTCAACTTTAATATTATTTATGCTAACAAGAAAGGGGAGCCAAGCAAAGAGTATATTTACCTAGGTCAGTAAGACGTGGTGGCGTCTTGCTAGAACTGCGTCTTGAGGTGGACCTCCTCTTACGGAGAATCAAAATTGGTGAGTGGCTTGGTTCACGTTTCCATCGATCTCGTCTATCAAAAGATCGCCCACGAAATGCTGGTCTCCTCCGACGTGAAACAGAGCGTGATCTTCTGGATCGTGACTGACGAGCCCTTGACCGTGAACGAGATCTTCTCTTTCTAGCAGGGGAACGCGACTTGGACCTCCTTTTTCGAGCTGGCGATCTTGACTTTGACCGTTTCCGCTTGGGGGATTTCGATTTTGAGCGCTTTGTTCTTGTGTGAGATTTCGATCTAGATTTTGCCCTTCGATTGGTTGATCTTGATCTTCTTTTCCGAACAGGTGACCGAGATTTCGTCCTCCTTTTACGGCTATGTGAGGGAGACCTGGACTTGCGTTTTCTAACGGGAGACCTTGACCTCCTCTTGCTACTGACAGATTTCGACTTGGATCGCCTTTTCTGTGTGGACGAAACTGATCTGGAGCGCTTTCTTCGAACAGGTGACGTTTTGTTGGAGGACTTTGATTCTTTTACTTTACTTGGTGTAGGTGATCGTGAGCCCCCTAATCGATCATCTTCATCTGATCTTGCAGTACCATGTAGAGGAACTGGCTCTGAGGACAAAGATCTGGATCGGTTTGGTCTTCCATCATATTCAGAGGGATTTTCAGACTCTTCCTTGATTTTTTTAATTTGTGTGTCACATTCTGATGATGTTATGTCTTCATTTGATGGATTTTGCACAGATGTACATTCAGTAGACATTGGTTTCCATTGACTTGACTCTGCTGTCCCTTTAACTTCTAAATTTTCCTCCACAACATCCACAATTTGCTGTTTAGTCTCTGAGGTTTCTTTTGAACTCTTATCCTTTAAGGACTTTTCCTCTTTAGTCGGAGATTTAGAGTGTGCTTTCTTGGTAGGGGATATACTTCTATCTGATGACTGTCGCTCCCTGGAAATAGATCTTGATCTTGATGTGCGTCTCTGAGAAACTGACCGTGTCCGTGTCCGTTTACTTTTTTGCTTTTTAATTCTTCTTAATTTTGGGGATTCAGACTTTGAATTATGTGAAGATGTCCGTGACTTTGATCTTTTACGTCGTTGAGGAGATACTGACTCTGACTTTGTGCTATGAGGGCTCCTAGATTTTGACCTCCTTTGACGGGCTGCAGGAGAACGTGACTCAGAGGGCCTGGAGCGTTGAGGGGACCGAGACTTACTTTGACGTCTTGGGCTTCCTGAACCTGATCTTCTACGAGCGGATCTTGATCTAGATCTTCTGTTTCTTCTTGATCTAGATCGCCTAAGAATCACAACGGATCTTGAGCGTGTTCGCCTTGCTCTTTTGACAGATCTAGACCTGGACTGCCTTGCCCGAGAAACAGGCGTCCTCTTTCGAGAGCGGGACCTTGAGTGTCTTCCTCTCCGTACAGATCTGGACCGTGATCTTGAGCGCCGATTCTTCCGCCGAGAAACAGATTGTTTTGATCTTGAGTGTGAACGTCTTGGTCTTCCAGTTGACCTAGATCTTGAGCGATGACCACATCGTGGAGACCTAGTCCTCGATCTTTTGGTCCTTGTGCGGGACCTTGAGTCGGAGCAATATGCTCTTCTTCCAGAGAGCGACCTTGACCTGCGTCCAGTTTTCTTTGTTACTTTAGACGGTGACCGTTTTGATGGAGACCTGGAGCTTCTTTTTATTCGATCCTTCCCACCAGAGGCAGACACAGACCTGTCCCTTGAAGATGATCTGTCATTATGACGTCCTGATTTACCAGATGACTGCTTTGGAGTTCTAGAGCGACTGTGTTTAGATTTTTTCCCTTTAGTGTCTGAAAGCGATCGTGACCTTGACCTGGAGAGGGACTGTTTTTTCTTTTCTTTCTGATTCCCATTTGCTTCCTTTGAGATGTCCTTCTGCACAGCTTGCTCTTTGTGCACATTCTCTTGCTTAGGAATAATATCAGGAAGTTCTTGCACTTTACCAAAACTTTCATGTTCACCAACAGCTTCCACTTTTATGTCCCTCTCTGCAATTAGTGCATGTGCAGTCTCAGGAGACATCTTTCTTATCCTTTCTAATTTTAAACTTACTTCTTCTTCAGTGTGATCAGAAGTCATTTCTCTCTTTTTATCTTCCAATTGGGGTGTGCTATCTTTAAATTTGTCTTTTGGAAATTTAGCTGCAGTGATAGGTGACTTCCTGTCTAACTTTAAAGATGCCACCTGCAATTTTTGTGATTGTTTGGAGTCTGGTTCTGATTCTGACCCTGACGCTGAGGTACTTGCCGATCTTGAGCGAGATGAGGACTTTTTTAGGACCTCCTGCTTTTCCTCCTCTTTCCGTCGTCTTTTTTTCTTCTTTTTCCCAACACGATGTTTCTGCTTTTTAACCTTGGCATCAGCTTCCACATCACTAAGGTCTGTAAAGACACACATAATGTGCTTTTACTTTACAAATTATAAATTTCAAATTAAAACTCACAGTAAATCGGTTTCCAATTGTGCATAAATATAATTTGCCAGATCGTCTGTTAATCGAGAAAACATGGACATACCTTCTGTGCAATTTTTTGTGGCATTCGCATGATCATCAGCCTCAGGGTTAGATGAGCCATCTTTTTTCACACTGTAAAAAAGGAAAATATTTGCTTTTAATTTAAAAGAATCTAAAAGCAAAAGAAAAAATACATTCAGCGTTGCCAAGCAACTAAACCTCTCACCTCGTTCTTGTTTGGGAATCACCATCTGACTCTACTCCAGATTCAGAGCTACTCTCCTTTTCACCCTTGCGCTTCTTACGTTTCTTCTTACTTTTGTGTTTCTTATGTTTCTTGTTTTTCTTTTTTGGGGTCTCACTCCCATCCTTTACAGTAATGGCTTCATACGGAACAGCAGTATCAGATGGCTCATCATCTGTAGAGGTAACATACAATGTTTACAAACATATTTATGTGAACATAATAACTACAGCATGACAGAAGTGTTCTCTAACAGTTATAAGAAAGTTATATTAAAAAACTATATGATTAAAATGCTTTGACTTGGCTATACCTCAAAAATGGACAGAGAACTTAAAGGGTTAGTTCACCCAAAATGAAAATTAGGCTGTGTTTTACTCACCCCAGAGCCATCCTAGGTGTATATGACTTTCTTCTTTCAGACGAATCCAGTCGGAGTTATATTAAAAATTGTCCTGGCTATTCCAAGCTCTATCATTGCAGTCAGCGGGTGTTGCAGTGCTTCAGTTCAAAAGCTAACTCCGACTAGGGATGCAACGATTATATATTTTGTTGGTAAGATTATTGTCTAAGGAATAATCACGGTTTCACGATTATGACGATTATTATGCATTTATTAATTGTTAATAAGTAGGGATGCTCCGATCAGAATTTTTGCAGCCGATACGGAGTACCGATTTCTTGTCATGGTGACTGGCCGATACCGATGCCGATTCTGATGCTTCAAGCTTTATATAGACGGTTTCATCGGGATTTACACAGCAAACATATTTTGCTTGTTAACAAAAATAATCTAGAGGGACTACTTAGCTGTTGTTATTGATTCTATTTGGAAGTCTACCGGAAATTAAGTTAGGGTCACAAAAGCGCGCATGTGCAGTAACGTTTGTTTATGTTGTTGCCGTTGAAACCGTCTATAACATATGTAATAATGTTATATAAATAATCACAAAAATGATTCCTTATACAGTGAACATTTTAATATGCCTTTAAAATGGGGTTTATGCATAACATTATGTATATCAGGATACTTAATATAAGACAAAAATAAATACAAACAAATTGGAGCATTACATTTAGTCATTTAGCAGACGCTTTTATCCAAAGCGACTTACAAATGAGGACAATAGAAGCAATCAAAACTAACAAAAGAGCAACAATATGTAAGTGCAAATGACAAGTCTCGGTTAGCCTAACGTAGTACATGTAGCAAGGTATTTTTTTTATATATATAAAGGTTTATTTAAACATTATCCAATAGTATACTGTGGAGGACAAAATAAACATTTAATTAAAAAAAAAAAAACATTTAAACTCCTAAAAGAACTAATTGGAGTAGTTTGATGCAACTCATTAGGTTTAGTTTAACATTGTCCAATGTTATAGTGAGGACAAAATTAATAGAAACTCCAACATGGAGAAGTCTGATGTAACACATAAGGTTTAATACTGTCCAATAAAAGACTGAAGAGCAAAAAAGAAATAGAAACATTTAAGTGACGTGACATCTGGCCAAGTATGGTGACCCATACTCGGAATTAGTGCTCTGCATTTATCCCATC
>NW_015636845.1:220780-222008 GCF_001515625.1 Sinocyclocheilus rhinocerous
GCATTTTCAGCAAGTCCGTCTGATTTACGCAGCAAACATATTTTGCTTATCAAAAATAATCTACTCTAGAGGGACTACTTAGCTGCTGTTATTGATTCTATTTGGAAGTCTACCGGAAATTAAGTTGGGGCCACAAAAGCGCGCATGCGCAGTAACGTTTGTTTATGTTATTGCCATTGAAACCATCTATACACAGCCCTGAAATTTGTTTAATTGCAGCATTTACTAAAATGGTGGCCGAAACATGACAAGCATGTCGTCATCTGAGACAGCAGAGAGTAGCCAGTGGTAAATTAAGGAATTATATTTACTTAATTATTCAGTAAACTGATATGTTATTGCGAATATTATTGTTACTTGTTCATCATTATGAATTTCAGGTAAACAATGTGTATAGTTATAAAATGGGTGTTATATAATAGCCTATATAAAATCTGAGGTAATTGTTTGGCATTCTGTGCTAACAGAATTACCAGATGTCGGTATGACATCCAAAATCACTGGGATGAACAAGAGCCAGAAAAAACATAATGGGTGTCTTTCATTATGAACATAAATATAGTAAATTCACTAGTGTAAGATTAGTGAAAATACAAAAGCACTGCTAAAGAGGAGAAATCATCTGTAATTCTGGTTTATTTTGAATGAAATCATCACATGCAATTTGATGAAACATTGGAAAAGACAGATATAGGCTACTTTAAAAAAAAAAAAAAAAAAAAATATAATGGATTATAAATATACTTAATTATTATGAAAATACCAGATGGGGCTTGAATAACGGATAAACTGTACATTGTCGCAGTCTAGTGTTTATTGTCTTTGTTTTATCATTCAAATATATATATATATATATATACACACAACAATTTATACACAATTAAGTTTTTGTTTGAATATTGAGGAAGTAAAGCTATTTTTTAGTAACTGGATCAGACATGCGTGCTAATCCCACTGCTGAAAACAGAGGCGCCATAATGGGGGGGGTCAATGTGATGTTCAGGGGGCCCTGAAACTATACCCAGCAAGCAATAGCCGTCATTTCAACGTCTCGGTTAAGTATAGACGCGATATAGTCCGGATATGTGTAACCCACTTCTAGCCCAAATAACCCTGAATTTGGTTTCATGTCGTTTTTTGGCAAAATAACTTGTGAGATGTATGATATTCCATCATGTAAGCAAAGTCAACAGCGTTTACAGGGTGTTTGGTTTAATTTCTTTGACAT
>NW_015636845.1:222041-223076 GCF_001515625.1 Sinocyclocheilus rhinocerous
TTTAACATTGTCCAATGTTAGAGAGAGGACAAAATTAATAGAAACTCCAACATGGAGAAGTCTGATGTAACACATAAGGTTTAATACTGTCCAATATAAGACTGAAGAGGGTAAAAGAAATAGAAACATTTAAACTACTGAAAGAACAAAACAGTTCGGTCACGGTTATATCCACAGGCGCTGCGGATAATCCGCGGTTCGGGTAATAAAAAAAATGCATTCTAATTATTTGCGGGTGGATAAAATAAATCATAAATGATGCAAATATTATGACAACTCACAAAATACTATTTTTAGCCATGCAGCGCGGAGAGCCGCTTCAGAAACGTGCTGCGGCTGGCCGGTATAAACACAAGCACTGACTAGAGCGGCCGCAATCAGCTCCGGTTCCCGTTGAGTCATAACGCGCCGCAGACGTGAACAGTGAGGCGCAGATCAGCTCTAACGTATCTGAATCTGTTGTCCATCCATTCATCATATCATGCAAAACATACACAACAAATAGAGAATTTTTCATTGTTTCTCGAAACGTCATAGCATTTCCACACCAGCGATGACATGACTGTGGCGCCAAATCATTTATGGACGCATCATGTACATCCTCATGCGTTGATGTCATCAAATTGCGATCGGTTCGTGAGATCGGCCAAGTTAGTGAGTACCGATCGAGTCATAAAATGTGATTATCGGCCGATACCTATTTCCGGCCGATCGATCGGAGCATCCCTATTAATAAGTATTATTAATATAGGACTATTAACTTTATTTATCCCACAGGGGAAACTATTAATAATGAGGGGAATAAACTGAACTATCATTGTAATCAGCTGTCATTCATACATATTCATTTTTAATAATTTTTATAATAATTCATATGATTTTACATGTGGCCTGAGAAAATCATGTCTATTATTTTGGTTTGTGAGATCGGAGATCGCGCTGCGCACACATACAAACATTCAGGAGGACACAATGTGATCTTACCCCCTGCCCTGTGACTTTTATTAATAAAATAGCTTAGATACTGAATTGCTA
>NW_015636845.1:228289-236627 GCF_001515625.1 Sinocyclocheilus rhinocerous
GCTTTGTAAAAATCGACGTGTTTCAGAAAGGCGGGGCATAGAGGAGAAACAATAATGTACAGTATGTGGAAAATAATGTGTTTTTTTAACCTTAAACCACATAAATATATTTCATTACACCAAATACATAAAATAATGTTCTTTTTAGCAACGTCATATGACCCCTTTAAATGACGCCCTGGTCATTCTTGGTGTACCCAAAATTGTCCCACACTATCGACTTTTCACTATCGGCATTTCTCTGGTGGAAATAAAGGATCGCAGTTTGGTTCCTCTGTCATAGTTAATCTAGTGTGTGTAGTAGCCTCCGTGTCTCTGATAAGCACAGCATTTTAAGCTGGTGCACTGCTAGTGTAACTTTGTTTTCATTTGGCGCACGTTGCAACTGTTCCGTTCTGTGCAACAGAAACACTCGGTGTAGCGGAGCCTTTACGATTAATTAACCGTGAGATTTTAAAGCGCGGTTAATTGTGAAACCGGTTAATCGCTGCATCCCTAAATCCGATTGGATTCGTCTGAAAGAAGAAAGTCATATACACCTAGGATGCCTCGGGGGTGAGTAAAACACAGCCTAATTTTCATTTTTGGGTGAACTAACCCTTTAATGATAACAATATCTGAATCCCAAATATCACACTTATATCTAAAACAAATACTGGGATTATCAGTCAAGTTATTTGTGAGAAAAATGTGGGAGAAGTCAGAAGACAATGAAAATGCCTGAATATATGATAACATGGAAAGCACTTATACCAACAATCAATGTGCCATTAGCAACATTCCACATGATTAAAGCACAATGCTAAAACTGTGGCAGTATAAAGTACTAAAACTTTGTAACTTACCAGGACCGGTGTTTACGGCACATTCCATTTCAAAAACTGATTTAACTGAATCCCAGTCTTAATTTTTGCGATTATTTCTGTAGTTTTTGCTCTGTAAATCGGACACGAAATGCGTTAACCCGTTTTCACTCTGAAATTGAAAACAAATACATATAAATTCAGCAAACCAACCAAAAACACCACACAAATACAAAAAAAGGATGGTGGTGATGAAACTTTTTATGCAAACATTTTGTTTTCTGTGATGCATTGTTGTTGTGAATTTTGCTTATGTCACCAAAGCAGTGAGATTCTGCAACACTCATTTGTGATAGTCTTGTATGCATCAGTTTGAATGGGCAGAAAATAAATCAAATCAAATCACCATATGCCATTGTTTTCCTGCACATGTTTTTTGAAGTGTGTTTATATCCCTCTATGGAGTTACACAGCTCTTACAGTAAATTATTTTTAGTAAAGAAAACATAACATGTATTAAAACACAATTAAAATAAGAGATATTTTTGATATATATAAACTTTGCTTAAAAAAAAAATTTGCAAAGCAGCCAGTAAAAATATTTTAAGTACAAATCTGAATGACTGGGCCAAAAAACCTTAATGTTGAGCCTTGAAAATAATAAAAATACTTATAATGCGTCTTATATAAAGATTTGAAAGGATGTTTTATGGGCTTGTTACATAATATCTGACCCACTTGGCTGAGCTTCTTTGCACTCAATCAGCAGAGCTGTTGCATAATAACGTCAGCCTGGCAAATTGATGTGAACTTTTGATTTCGACACAATTAAAAAAAGATAACTTCAACCAGTGAATCAGGCCTGATTATTATATAATTTGTGATGCTGCAGTAGGACACTGAATCAGCGTGACTATGATAGTGGCTCTTAATGTGTCCCAAATTAAGTACAGTTTAAATGGCAGAGATTCTATAGAACGATTACTGGAGTTTCTCTACTTTCAGAACTGGTCATATGTAAACTGGACTGATTAAATGCATCCCTCAACTCAGGGTCTTCATATCACTTTCAGTCATTCATACAAATTACCCCTAAGCATTACACAAATTTATTACTAGGTATCACCATTTTTAAAAAAATCAGTTTTCCCCAAAATAACATGGATACTACAGTTACGTCACAGTAAAATCACAAGGGGAATATATATATATATATATAAAATCTACCTAGATTTGTTTGACTATGATGGCTAGAAGTACATGCCCCAATATGTACACAACTAAGTTATGATTATCATAAGTGGTTATCCTAAGTGGGCTACTGTACCACACCCAATTAAATTACTAATCCTAACAAAAACTTACCATGGTAACCAATTTGGCCCCAAAAGTCTACTACGGTTTAAAAAACTTGACGCTTAATTTGTGAACTCTTAGAATGTGTAAAATGTTTCTCTTGTTTGTTGACACTAGTGGTTACCAAGTTAATTGTTACGTTAACCTGTTGTAAGCATACAACCGACGACAACCAGCAGCAATTTAGGAAAAAAATGTAACACAGTCAGTGCAGTGTTTGCAAACGGCCACTCAGGCCAAGCATACAGAAGTACAAATATAAGAATATTACTACATTACATGGATGTAAGATGCAGTTGACCAAACCGGCTAGCACGGTTAAGAGAGCGCACGAGACAACTCGTCTGATTGTTTTATTTTTATGCACCTCATGGAGAGACAACATCTTTTTGTGAACGTTTCATTTTCATTACAATATAACCATGCTTACCGTTAATATAAGCACCTATAGTACTGCATTACATGTTTGTTTGCACGTTGTTTCATTCAGAAGACAGAATGGAGATGCACTCCCGCGCAGCTAACGCAACACGCGCATCCCACAAAGGCTAACTCTACAAGCGTGCTCTGCAACTGCACTGCCTGCTCATAAACAGGTACAATATAATCAATCCGTTTGGTGTGATAATATTAAATTATGTGGGCGTAGAAAGTGATAACGCATTATAAACACGGTTGGATACGCGTCTCGCGGATCACGCGGACAAAGACTCGTTAGCTTGTATTAGCTTAGCATCCTACTCGCAACAGGCTTTACAGCAAACAAACCGCGCTTGTCTGTTATACCCGCCTTCAGCTCGGTAATTCCTGTCGTATTCTTAAATCAGGCCGCCACAATTCTTGAGAAATATTTCACCCACATATACTCACTTGTGTTGTGGACTTCTTGATTCGTATCAGTTACGAAGCCTCGGGACAGTTGGTCGCCATGACATTCAGAGCACAGTCAGTCCGCCAGTATCCCAGAAACACATGAAACAGGACCCCAAGACTTCTTCGCTCGCCTGTCTCTGTATCTCTATCTACAAAAACAGAGCGGCATCTAGTGTCATTCTACTGAAGTCACATTAACAGCTTCTCTACAGATTTGACCAAAGCTACAATACCATTGCAAAATATATTAGGCTTAGGCTAATATAAAAGTTCGTTATATTTAAACTTTTTCGAGCCACAGATAGATAGATAGATAGATAGATAGATAGATAGATACTGTGGGGTTAGACAGATGGATATATATTCTAAATTTACAGTTAAACATTCACCTTTTCATGCACATATTATTTACATTAATAGATTTTTACATTTTGTGGCAGTAAATAGCCTACATTTTTAAGTATTTGTTTTCCATGTAAATCAAACCTGGCAAAATATTATAGCAGTTGAGCTACTGAAGCTGTATTATGACTGTAATAGCCTACATGAAAGACAGAGTCAATGCAGTAAAGGTGTTAGTAATTTAGCTAGTTATTACTTTGGTTCACAATTCAAAAGTTTATTACTGGGTCTGAAGATGTTGCAGTAGCTAATTCACTAAGTAACGTTTTATTGTAAATAATAATTGTTTAATAATTGTTGATATTTTATCAGAATTTGAACCTAATGCTATAAAAGTACATCTCTAGACTATCGTTGTGCATTTTCTATGTGTTTGTAGTTTCCTGTCTAATTTGTGTCTGCATCTAGTTTGTGCAATATGCGCAAATGCATTAAATCTTCTTTTGATTTATAAAAAAGTAAATTAAATAATTAGGCTTTTGAAATACAGAAAACAGCAGCAGAGGCAACAACATCAAACATTTCTTAGATATTTGATGTTCTTGCCTCTGGTGCTCTTTGATAAAGGAATTCATAATTTATAATTATACATTTTTTTTTTTTTTGAGGAAAAGGTTTTCAAGTGTCAGGATGCACAAGAATGGAAAATAGATGTTGCAGTTTCCTGCAGAGGGCAGCATGAGACCACAGTGAGTGAACTATAATAGCTAAACATTGTATCAGGTGTAGATGCTCTTTCATGACTCCAGGGCCCCATACTTGTGTGGGCAGCTCTCCTCTTTATAGCTGAAATGATATTTGATCCATATCTCTGTGTAGACTCTAAATAGATTTTGACTATTTCTGTTTAGCAAAATATTATTGTCTTCTCAGACTTGGTGTGCTCAGGCTAACTCGGCACATCTCTCATACAACATGTATTGTATGAGATCCCTTACTCAACAACAGCACAGCAGTCTTGCTTCATATAAAGTGCACAAGCATTGATATGTTCTTGCAGTAAAAGTCATAAGAATTACTACCAGGGTTGTGCAAAATTCAGTACTGAGGAATCTATCTGTCCATCTGCCTGTCCATCTGCCCATCCATCCATCTAATTTTAAATAAGTCTTGTTTTAAAAAATGTTTTTCAAGGTAAAAAAAATTTAAACAGTTAAGTTAATTTCTTTGAAGTCCATCCATCCATCCATCTATCTATCTACCTAGTCTGTCACACCTAATAACCTTCAAACCTCAAAGCTTTATCCAAAACATGTAAATAGAATTGTTTAAAAATGTTTTCAGTTAAAATGTTTTCTGTCAGTTTCATTTCATATTGATTCTATTTTCTTGAATTCAAATTTAAATTCTGTATTATATGTTTCAGTAATTTAATTGGGATTTAATGGTATTCTCAATTTATATTACATATAATCTGGTTAATTGAAATACTGTATACTTTGTATTATAGGACAACTGTATTGAGAATTCTCAAAAAAAAAGTTTGGCATTTTATGGAGGGTCATTATAAAATAACCTTGTGGGGTATTGCTGATGTAAATATATATGTAAATTAATTATATAAAAAGCAAAGCACACTTTGTTGACTGTGCACGGACATGCAGTATCATTTAAAATCAACTGAGGGAGCACTTGCATTGTGCTGCAATATTGCTTCTTCCTCTGAATGAATACAAGCAAGACCACTAGCAATTATGAGCTCACTGACACAACTAATCAGAACATGGCATTAAGCATTTCATTTGAATCATTTTAGCAACAAGAAGCAAGGAACAATGTTTAAAGTTCAAGATTGTGATGCTAAACTGGATTTCACAGAATAGTTAAGGTGGCTGAGGTTGTTAACTTATCTCTAAGTATTGCAGCAGTTGCCTAGGTAACAGTTTGAGTTTCTCTGATAAGGCGATAAGCCATGCAAGTGTTATAAAAGTCTCAGAGGTGAAAAATTGGAATACCCCCTAGAAACCTTTGGCAACATCTGCACAGTGAAATATTCTCAATACCTACCACAACAGAGACCGGCAGCACAAAGAAGCTTCTCATAAGCCCATTTGCTGAGAAGAGACGAGTACTTCTGTGAGGATAAATCGCAGATGTTTTGTGTCCCCGCCACGAAGATTTTGTCTATGCGAACACGCTCTTAATCTTTGTACACCATCAATGCTCCAATTTTATGATGCATACCATTATACAGCCAATGTATCAGACGTCCTTGAAAAATTAAGAGGAGAACAGTTTATTTAAAGTCTTTCGCAGGCCTCTGAATAAGTTTGAACAAATGACTAATTCCTGGAAGCATTACAGTTTTTCTCAGTCGCTTTGGTGCATTTCTCAAATCATCCTTAATATTTGCAAAGAAGTATGTGCATTTCTCAAAACAATTCATACAAACAGCACCACACAATGGATTACCTGCAAAAGCCTGTAACTTACTCAAAATCTTTAGTTCATCTCTCAAACGTAAGTATTTATGTCAATAAATATATCACTGCCATCAGAATGAAAAGTCCTTGTGTCATTGTTCACAAACAAGATAGTCAAAATGCTTAGTCATGTTGTCAATATAACACTGCACTCTGTTAGTATTACCTGATGTAAACTATGGCAACAGTTTGGATGACAGTTACTGTATTTAAATGCAGAAGGCTGCACTTCTGTATGCCATATATCCATTTCAAAAGTACAAATGTACACATTACTGTATGTGGGACATTGATTGAAAGAGACTGAATAGGATTCACAGTTACACTTTTACTAGTGGTCTGACAAAACACACACATACATTACAATGTCATTGTGATACAGAAAAGAAAAATAAATATCCCTGCAAACATGTCCTTGCAGGGCCCATGCTGGCTTTTTGCGGGCACAGTGGGCTAGGGCCAGCCTACACCCAACCTAAACAGGCCCGGTGCGGACTTGCCCAGGGGAGGCCCACAGCTTTGGGCTCACCGCAGGCTCTTTGTGAGCAGCCTACACTATGGGACCGCTCACATTAATCCCATGATGGCCCAGTGTGGGCCAGACATGAGCCTGTTAATAAGAATTTTGTGGGCAGTTTTCTTCCTTACCACTAGGGATGCTAGGGTGTTTTAGGTTTCGTTAAGTAAAGTCATATGGTAGAGAGAGTTAGCAATCAGTGTTGCCAATTTACCTACTTTGTAGCTAGATTTAGCAACTTCCCCGCCCTCTTTGAGACTTTTTTCAAAAGATTAGGGACAAATATAGCAACTTCTTGGACAAACCTTATCTAAGTTCTCATCTTGCCCACTGATCTACATTCATCTTTATATAGATCAGTGAATTTGCCATTATGATGTCATCTAGTGACATTTAGCTACCAGTTTTTGCTACTTTCAATTGAAAGCAGTTGGCAACAAGCATGGCTCACCTGCTGAACACATTGTGCTGTGTCCTGGTTGGGGAAATGTGTCATTTCAAGCCCAGTCTAAAGGAGTTTTTATTTCTGTTTAAAAGTGTACATTGCTGATGCTGGTTAGGTATGTTTTGATGCTGGTTTATGCTGGTCCTTTGCTGGTTTATGCTGGTCCTTTGCTGGTTTAAGCTGGTCCTTTGCTGGTTTAGGCTGGTCCTTTGCAAAGGACCAGCTTAAACCAGCATCAAAACATACTTAACCAGCATATGCTGTTTTTTTCAACAGGGACATGTATGTATGGCCTATGTTTGGATTGATGCTAAGAATTTAAGACAGTGTATCTGTATGCATTTTAGAAGGACTCTTTATTGGTGAGTACACCACATCATGGTCCAGTTTGAATATGGATTTAAAGTTATTTTTGACGTGAGACCATAGTGTGGACTATTTTTGATTTGTTCCTGGTTAGGAAGAGTCTGGTGTTTGAGAGCCGTGGCGTGTTTTCATTACAAGAGGTTGGATTATTCATTTGCTATCAGCCAACTTCAGCTATGGACAGTGTTTGGACATTGATGCACTACAGATAAGTTTTGACAATAAAGACATAGTTATGTGGTGACGGCATCCATTTCAGATGTATAATAACTGTTTTTCCCAAAGACTTAAGTTATAGTAGCTGAAAAGTATTTAAAGTGAAACAGATGTATTGTTATAGATCAGGGGTGCATCCTGTTCCTGGAGATCTGCCTTCCTACAGAGTTCAATTCCAACCCTGATTAAACAAACCTGTCTGTAATTATCAAGTGCTCCTTCAGATCCTAATTAGTTGGTTCAGGTGTGTTTGATCAAGACCAGGTTGGGCACCCCTGTTGTAGATTAATAGTGAGGGCTGCCCGTGCAGGGCCAGCACTAAGGGGCCAACATTTTGCCAGTGACCAAAATCTCAGTGGCCCTTCGCTGGCAGCCCGCTGGGGGCCCTTAGGCTAGCCCTAAGTGGGCCCGTAAAGGGCCGGTGCAGGCTTGTTTGCAGGGTATGGGCACAAAGGCAAAAATACACAATTAGAAACTTCATTGTCAGAATTTGTAACTCTTGTGTTGTCCTCGGTCTATATATGCTTTCCAATTGAAGGTTCATGATATGCACCTTTGAGCTATTTCAGAGAACTGGTTTATCATGGACCTTTTTCACATTTCCGGGTTTCTCAGCAGCGGAAGTCGTCATAGTTGGGTTAACTTGAATGGCAGTGAATGGGAGAGTACCACAAATATATTTTTTGCATTCCCATTTGCTCAAATAGCAAAAGAAAAACTCCACGATAGTGTTTTCATGAGTTTCAATAGGAAAAAAATTGAGAGAGACTGATAACGGCTGTCAGAAGAGAGAACGATGTCAAATTTACCGTCCCTCCCATAGACGCCGCATTAGAAACACCCTCGCTTTAGCGCTAACTGTTTTTTGTAATTTGATGCAAAAGTGATATAATACAAAGTTTTATAAATGTACACCCATTTAAAAAAAAAAAATACA
>NW_015636845.1:237646-245168 GCF_001515625.1 Sinocyclocheilus rhinocerous
AGTTAGTAAAAGTACTACAATACCAGGAAGGAAGATCGGGTTGTTGATGTTTGTCTGCACAGCGTGCGTGAACGCACTGATGACGTATCTTATCTGCGCAGAGGTATGCAAATACATATGTTGACAGGCAGGAAGGAAAGTCAATCAAAATTGATTGGACGAGCATTTCTTGGTCCTAAGCCTTCTACAGAATATATAAATACAGACGTTTTGATTGGACGAGCATTTCTTGGTCCTACACCTTCCACAGAATATATAAATACAGATAAATACATTTAGACCACTTAACTTAATGATTGTTATTGGGATGTGAAGAGACTTTCAACCAACATAACAAAAAATGTTTCTGAAGACAATCACCTATTGCACCTTGAAGTATCAACAGCCAAAGTCATTACAGCCCCTTAAAACGCTATGTAGAATTTGGGACAACACAGGCACTGCTGTTGTTGAAGTGCATTGTCATGCTACAAAAAGAATAACTTCTACTTGTTTTCTTTAAAAGAAAGAAACAAAAATCAAAGTTACAAAGGAAGTGAATGTGGCCAATTTAGAAGCTGACCTTTTTCACATTTCCGGGTTTCTCAGCAGCGGAAGTCGTCATAGTTGGGTTAACTTGAATGGCAGTGAATGGGAGAGTACCACAAATATATTTTTTGCATTCCCATTTGCTCAAATAGCAAAAGAAAAACTCCACGATAGTGTTTTCATCACTTTCAATAAAAGGAAAAAAATTGAGATAGACTGATAACGGCTGTCAGAAGAGAGAACAATGTCAAATTTACTGTCCCTCCCATAGATGTTGCATTAGAAACACCCCTCGCATTAGCGTTAACTGTTTTTTTTTTTGTAATTTGATGCAAAGGTGATATAATACAAAGAATAGTGTTATAAATGTACATACATTTAAAAAAAATACAAATATGAAAAACTTTCGAGGATTTACGATGCTGATGACAGTCTTGTGAAAAGGGTCCATTAGCTGATCTACATTCTCTTCATTAGTGAAAGTCAAGATTCACTTGCACAATTCATGGCAAATTTACAAAAAGTCTATTCGAAATGTGAAGAAAATATGCTTGACAGTTTATGACAACTAGATCCACCATTTTGCATTGAATGACTTATACAATGAACAAATGACGATGTTGTTTTGAGGGGTAAGACTATTGTACAGAGAACTATATAATAGATTTTGAGCAACATAACAATAACAACCGATAATGTAGGAAACCGCAGACAAATGTACATAATCAGTTGCATGAATGTACCAAAGCAAATCACAACTTGTTCAAAAGAAAGAGAAACTGCTTTTATGATGTGCACAAGTGACTAGATGATATGGAGGTTGAACAAGTAGTTTTGAGAATTTCATTTCTGATTTGAGAAATGCACCAAAGCGACTGAGAAAAACTGTAACTGATGTACTTTCAGGAGAGGCCATCTTTTTCCACTAAGTTGCTTTTACAGCATGCACATTATAAAAGCTCCTGAAAGCTAAATTAGATTCCATTTAGACTTTTTCTGTTGTTTTCTGTTCAAATAGCACATTAATGACTTGCTTTTAGGGCTGCAACACAACATGGAGTCATTTAGACATAAGACACACACTGTTTGTTCTCTGAGTCATACAGTATATGCTCCACACAGAGGCCTAATCCAAGTATACTGCAGGGGACTGTCAGTCTGTCCGGTTTGACACTTTAATTCTCACATTGTAACCTTTTGGAATGAATAACCTGTCAGACATTTGAGTACAGCCTATAAAACGGATCAGTATCATAATGGCAGTTGCATTTAATTTTGGCTTTTGATTGGCCCTTTAGTTTACCATTCATATGATGTTCTGCAACATGTTGGTCTAAATCCCTTTATACCTGAGAAGTAATTTATGTCAGTTAGACTCTTTAAGTAGAGATATCTGACACACAGTTTCACCATTCATTTGCAGAACATTCGTATTATAGTGCCACTTATTGGCGTGTTAAAGGGTGCTTTAAACCACCTCATATTAACATGCCAACACTAATAATGTACAGTGGGCGCTCATCTGCAAAACAGAAAGGAGAAATAATGGCTCTGGGTGCTCTGTTCTGAAGACACTACACCTTGTTGCCTGCGGGAACAGATACACGGGGTAGGCAATTAAAGTTTGAATTACATGCTCGCATCATACCACATGAGTCTGCACTCAAAGAGTCATGCTCACTTTTATGATCGGTCATCACTGCTTGGTAACGTCTTGCCTCTATTTTCAGATGCCTCTCAGCAGGACTGTGAAAATGGGAAAGTTTTTCATTTGTCAAAGAACTTAAATTAATGTTTTGGCATCTCTTTGCTGTTCAATTTCCACTGCATACACTGCCAGTTACAGTAAAGCACAAACTAACTCCGTGAGCTTAGCTCGCTAAGATGTGTTGCTGTTCTTTGATATATAGCAGGATGTCAATACAGGTAAGTGACGTGTAGTCCAGGGTTTTTCAATTTTTAAATACCAAGGAAGCCACAAATATTATGAGCCTCTTACATGGGACCAGGCGGAGGGTGAACCAACTCCAGGGTAAGGCTAAAAGCAGCCAAATGTATTAAACATCATAAACCCGTCTTTTTAGGCAGCAACCAGACATGGGTGTCATGTAGGCTAATAAAATATGTTTAATGGGACTGAATTTGTATTTAACGTTATTACAATTTAATAACAACATTAGAAATTGATAATTGGGCTATATAACGTTTCCTTTCCACGGTTATTCAAACGATACGAGCCTGTTTAAATGTTGAGGGAAAAACACCAGTGTGAAGGGATGTGTTAACGATGTGAGTGAGTGCAGGTACAACGGCAGGAGAAATGGCGTGAAGGAGATGAGATGGAATAGGATCAAACGGACAAGTAGGATGATTGGAAAGGATGAGTTTAGAGACTTCTGCCTCAGAGAGTGGAGAGAAGGATGAAAACGAGTGTATGTTTGCGGGTAAGATGTGTTTGACAGTTTGGTGTTGTGTGTAAATAAGGTCCAGTTGGTTGCCTGATTTGTGAGTAGCCGTAGTTAACACTCGCTTGAGATCAAAAGAGGCAACTAACTTAACTAAGTGATTGTGATCTATCACAAGTTTAAGCACTCTCAAAAAAAAAACTATCGTTATAATCACTGAAGCTGTATACACTGTGTGAAATGAATCTCTTACTTACATTGTACATGCATCTGCGCTTTGTTGTTTATGATGAGATAATTCGCGGAATTCAGTCAGAGAACGAGCGTGCACTCAAAACTGATGAGTTTCAGCGATGATTCATTTGAACGCCTCTGATTGGCCATTGCATTCCTAAGCTCAACAGAATTGTGTGTGATTGGTTAAAATGTGCAACACTTTAAAAACGCCTAAAATGAAATACGGTGCAGCATGAGCAGATCTTAATTTGATGCCACAATCGACACTGTCTGTTCATTTTCACTTTGTTAGCAACAGACGTAATAGATTTAATTAGTTTTTTGCCCCAAGTCCCCATGGCCAGGGGAAGGCTAAGCACGCTCCGCCTATGGACCACAGCTATGTACTTTCATATACAGACCCAAAAGTATGAGTGATGAAGACATCACTCGTTATTTATAATATTTCTGTGAATTATAGAAATTATAAATAATTTTATAATATATACACATTTAAATATATTATAATTGTCACAGTTATTGTTCAGTGTCACGAACTCCATTCTGTACCTTGCCATTCACTCAGGACTCCATTTCCCATAATCCTTTGCCCGGACTCATGAGCACTAGTTATCAGTTCACAGCTGCCTCACATTAGTAGGACTACAAGAATAGCACACACACTCTCTGTCTTCGCTGGTGATTTAATATTTGTATGTTTTCCTAGTTTCCCGTGAGTTCCTCGTTTTCCAAGTTTCCTACATTTGCCTTGTCTTATGCCGAGTTCACACTGCACGATTTTAGCCCGATTTTTCACTCGCCGACAGGTTTTGCGAAAGCGCCGACAAATGCCCGAAATCGGAGGCATATCGGTGCTCGTTCACGCGAGTGACAATCATGCAGTGTGAATTATCAAAGACGCGATCTGAGGGAATTGGCGACACGTCGCCGACGCCCGCAAAATATTTGGCATGCTAAATATCTGGAGCTGTCGGCGATTCACAATCACGCTGTGTGCAATGATTTCTGACTGAAAACTACATCGGCAATGACCTACAGCCAATGAGAGACCAAGATACAGGGCAGAGGGAAGTTCGGGGAGGAGTTATAGACCAGAATATCAGTATTTTAATAGATATATGAACAATTATATCATACAGAAACAAGCACAAACATTTGCTTGACCAGCCACAACATCAGCATAACAGTTACTGCAAAATTATTTACCTCCAACTCTCTTTGCAGAACACCCAATCCCTGTTCCCTGCATCTCCCTCCTGCATAATCAGTTTTTCTTTTTCTCCTTGTAGCTGAAAATCAGCTCACAGACAATTTGCGGCCTATATATATATTTTTTAATAATTCCAGTCTTGCTCGAGAACTCCGATCTGACGCACGCGGGTTCTCGCGCTATTTCCTTATCACTTCTCGCGTGTGTTTTGTTGTGAAACGTAGTTTGCAGACCAGACAGAGCTGTCGGCGATTCTTCCTATTGTGAAGTCATGCAATGTGAAACCCCCTGTCGCCGATCCATCGTGCAATGTGAACACAGCAGCAACTGAATGCTACCCCAGATAGTCACGCAGTGTGAAAACAACGGCAATCCGACGAGTTTGAAAATCATGCAGTGTGAACTCGGCATTAGTGTTTTGATCGTGGACCGTTTCCTTGACTCTGATTTTTTGCTACCTGCCTTTACCTTCACCTGTTCCATGGATTACTCTTTTGCCATTGCCTTGGATGTGATTGTTTGCTGATGTTTGACCCTGCCTGTTTTGACCACGCTCTTCTAATAAAGCCTGCAATTGGATCCCCACTTCGTTGTCACCTCCCTCGTTACAGTCAGTTAATTAGTTTCTTTAGTTCCTGTCTGCCTTGGTTTAAGTTTCCCGCCTGTTATCATGGTTCCTGATTTGATTAGTTCTTGAGTTCAGCTGTGTGTCATTAATTTACCTTGGTTGTATCATATTTAAGTCCTTCCTTTTCCTGTGTGCTGGGTCCGGTCTTGCTTATGTTTGTGGTTTGTCTCCCGTCTATTCGGTTTACCAGTGTGTGTTGGATTATAGACTTTGTGTTAAAGGGTCATGAAACCCTAAAACACATTTTTTTGAGATGTTAACATATATATGTACAGGTTGCACATCAGTGAAAACAACAATAGCACTCATTATGTCTAGACCCAGCAGCCTTTCGGTCTACAACACTTTGTGACAATATTAATTAGTTTTTTATCCGAATATTATGTAATATCAACAATTTCCAGTATTATTTTTCATTAAAAATGGGTTTGTAAAGAAGGGAACAATATAACAAAAGTAATCTCAATCATTTAAGCATAAGCCTTTAGATCAAATAGTTTTTCAGATCATAAATTCAGTCAGGTGTGTTCAAACTTTTGACAGGTATTGTAAATGTTTATTAGGATCAGATGAAGATGTGTTGACTGTTATAGTTGCATGTGCAGTGATTGAGTTTGATTAAAAGCAAACTGTAAATTCTGGTTTATGATGTTTTATATAACCTTTTATGAGATGTTGGCATCCACAAATAGAGGTGAATAATGATGACAATATTTGAATCATTTTGACACCTGATTTAATGTGTATTTCTCTATTGTACAACTCTATTTGTTTTATGGATGACATTATTTGATTAGACAGCAGTAGAGAACCAATTAGCATGCATCAGTAATTCATTTTAGTAGGTTTGGACAGACTTTTAAATGGAATATGGGTTCAGTTTTATTATTTTGTGACACATTTAGATTTATTTGATCATCCACATTTACATTTAATCTCTGAAACCTTTCTGGCTGGAACAGAACAGATCATTTCTGTAATACTAGAGTAGTCTGTGGCCACAAAATATATTGTGATAAACTGCAGCAGTTTGATGGACATTTAATCCAGACGAGTCTAGTGTGAGAACATGACGTTATATTGAATTACCCACATCCGCAGTGGGCAAGATGCAATTAAGCTATGTAAAAAGAGAGAGCATGTGTGGTCTGTAGAGGAAGGTCAGGGGGGTGAGTGGTGTATCATTTCTAATCACTGCAATGGTGACACCATTTCAGACAATTGTAGCTCCAATTAGAACTGACAAATCAGCCATTATATTATAACAGCAGCCATTACTGTCGTTGTTTTTTTGATGTAAAGCAGTTAGTGTTTCGTATAAGTTCCAAAGCTAAAGTTCCTCTCATGTATGCGCTCAGGATAGAATGTCTTCAAGTTCTGTTGTTCGTTCAGGGCGCAGAGTATAAACGCTATTCAAAAATAGAATGATGTTTTGTCTTTTTGTGGAACAGATAATGAATTTCTTTTTGTGGGGAACAGAAATAGTGCTTCAAGGTCATTGTGACCTTTTTGCTCACAATTTTCTTCTATCACACTGAAGTTTTCCGGATAATTATGTAGTGTGACAACAATGCATTTCTCTCACATCAGCAAGCATTTAAAGTAAGCTTTTCATTTGAGAGAGTTCGCATCACCTAAAGCACAAAAAGCCGTGAAATGGATGAAAACATAAAACCCAGAGTTCATTAAATGCTTCCATTCTTAGTACCACTAACAGACACAATAATATTTCCAGACATATATATATATTGTGCATAGAATGTTGCATATTTAAATTCACAACTGCTCTCACAAAAGCCAAATGAGACATCTCATCTGTATGTTTTATAACTCAGAAAGTTAAACCAGGTTTTCAAAGGAGGCCCATGTGATGAGCACCTGCCAAATGAATTTCTCCCATCACCTGAAGGTTGTTTCTCTCACACTTGTTTATATTCAGTGCTGTAGGCTTTGTATGAAGTCATAAACCTGCACTTCTTTCTGCTGCCGAGATCATTGGCAGTAGCAGATGGGCCAATGTTTATGGCTTCATAAAAGCATTTCTATCGAGAACCGTCTCTCCTGGTGCAGTCACAGAGATGTGTGCCTCATGTTCTCATGTCCCTCATATAGTACAGCTAATGTTTTTTAAGCAGAGAATGAAAGTGAGATGAAGACATAAAGGTAGAGAAAATGTGTGTAGGTGTCTTCTTCTTCTTCTTGCCTTACTGCGGATCGCAGACTTATAAGTGCATTACCGCCACCTATCTCTCAAATGGACCATTGACACTCTATCTACAATCTCAATTAGGAGTGTCAATGGTCCACTTGAGAGATGGGTGGCGGTGAGAGATAAGACTCCTCACACGCCTGCTGTCGAGAACGTGCTCAGGAGGACGCGCCGCCGCTCAGGACAGTTCGAACAGTTCGGACGTTGCGTGAATCAGACGATATAAATAATGTTCAGTTTCTTGCACAGACCGATCGTTTTGTGTCTTTACACATCAATGTATCGTCACGAGCCGCAGGGTTTAA
>NW_015636845.1:245223-245488 GCF_001515625.1 Sinocyclocheilus rhinocerous
TTTGTTTGTGTTCTACTGAAGAAACAAAGTCACCTACATCTAATAATCCCGGGGGGTAAGCAGATAAACATCAAATTTTCATTTTTGGGTGAATTGGGTGAACCGCGTTAATTTTGACAGCACTAATATATATATATACAGGTGCATCTCAATAAATTAAATTAATTAAATTATTATTTCAGTAATTCAACTCAAATTGTGAAACCCGTGTATTAAATAAATTCAATGCACACAGACTGAAGTAGTTTAAGTCTTTGGTTCTTTT
>NW_015636845.1:246395-270180 GCF_001515625.1 Sinocyclocheilus rhinocerous
ACACAAGGAGGACTTAACAGGAGGGCTGCCGCGGAATACAAACCTAATCAGATTAATTAATTACAGTGAAAAATAACGCGTTAAAATTATTAACGCATTTAACTCACTTGCCCCGCCCCAGACCTATGTGGGTCATCTGACATTTCATACAGTTGACTGATGACAAATATGAGGCAGGGCAACAACTCACTGCGTGATGGAGCCTAGAGAACGTAGTTAGAATGTCCCTAAAATTCAAGATATGGGGCAAAAATGCCCCTGTTTGAGTTTTTGTCTCATATTTACATCATATAGTTAAGCGATATCACACGAGCAGCAATAAGCTAAGAGCAATATCACACGAGTGCAAATGTGATACTGATCTTATACAACAGATCAGTAAGTAAGAAGTTAATTTGTGTTATTTTAGGCACAATGTTGTCTGTTTTGCTCAATTTTGCCAACGAAAATATAAAGACAAATCAATAACTGTTCGTCTCTGAGCAAAACGCAGCTGCATTTCATTTCTTAAAGGTGCAGTAGGAGATCTTGGAAAATGCTAACTTTAGCCTGATAGCACTGAAAGCGAACGTCCCACCCTCCCTGCAATCGCCGTCCAAAGCCACGCCCCCTGAACGCATTTACACTCACAGACCAGAGACAACATTACTACAATAGGCTACATCAGGTTCCCAATTCCAGCCCATGTTCCGAAGTGAAGTAAACTTCAATGGATTTCCCCTGCTCAGGGAAGAGAGAGCAATGAACACTTGTAGGGATCATATGGATTGGCACACAGTTCATGCACGTAGCTCGCTTCTAACGAGCTGGCGCGAGGACTAGATTAACCGCTGGGCTACATCATGTGTCATTCACTGGTGAGAAATCTTTGAAAGTACTACAATACCAGGAAGGAAGATCGGCTTGTTGATGTTTGCCTGCCATCCTCGCTCTGTCTGCACAGTGTGCGTGAACGCGCTGATGACGTATTCTGTCTGCGCGAACAGGGTGCGCAGAGTTATGCTAATACATATGTTGACAGGCAGGTAGGACAGCATATTAAAACGCTCGGACCGAACGTTTTGATTAGACGAACATTTCTTGATCCTACACCTTCCATAGAATATATAAATACAGACAAATACATTTAGACCACTTAACTTAATGATTGCTATCGGGATGTGAAGAGACTTTCAACCAGCATAACAAAAAATGTTTCTGAAGACAATCACCTATTGCACCTTTAAGAAACATATATGAGGGATTGAATTGAATCAGATTGAACCAACTTCAGTTTGACTATACTGCTTTATACTGACTATACTACTCAAAAGCAGGGCAACTCTGTTCAGCATCGCCCTCTTCTTCTCCTTCAAGGGACATGAATTACTATTATGTAGTTCATCTACATTGAAAAAAAAAATGCTCACAAACATTTTGTTTTTCTAAGCACAATTTGTGGAGTGATGTTTCTGGTGCAGCTAAATGCTATGTAAATGGGTCAATTATTTATTCATGCTGAAAGAAAATAGCAACGATCTCACCCCTGACCCTCAGGGGTTTATGGAACATTAGGATCTGTTTCAGGACTGGGAAATTGAGAATTATAAACACTGATAGCTAACTACATGAATACATAATATGCATCAACTTTTGTGGTCCAGTTTTGGAACCCAGAGGCAATTAACTCATGGTGACAAGGAGGGCAGTTCATTTTGTTTATCAGTGCAACATATAACCCTCAGAGACCGTAAAATACGGCTGCAGGCTTATATCTGATGTTGATATTTGGTCTATTTTTTGGTCTATACAGACTGTTTATTGTTACTGTGTGGGTGTGTAGGGTTAAGTTTACATTACATTTTTAGTGTGGCACATTTCTGCAGACAAAACATATATTAAGACAATAAAATAAATCTGTTAATTTTACAGAACTTTCATAAACTTTCTCAATGGTGGTCTATTAAATTGAGTTTTCGGGGAAAATCTATACCGCACAGGTGCCATACGAAATAAGATAGACAGAGAGACATTTATTCCCATGGTCTGCTAGATTCACTCACTCTGCAGAAATGAGGCTTTGCTCAAGTATGTGTGTTTATGTCAATCTCAAGCCTCGCTGACAGGAATAAGTTGTTGTATTGATCCCTCCCAGACTGTGATCTACACATTATTGATCTGTGATAGAGGAAACAAATGAGATGGATGGAATCAATGAATATCCTATGATCTTCATTGATTCTGGTGTGATCTTCCTAATATAAGTTAAAATATATTCTAAAGTGTCATCTTTGGTATTTAGGAAATAGTTTAGGCTTATTACAATAGCCCAAGGTTGTCTTTTGAGATAAACAAACCAAAAGGATAAACCCAAACAAGCTCACATCTGTCTAATTTACGTTATGCCCTTTGGGCATTTATTTATTTTTCTGTCTTACATGATTTGAAGCCCCCTTCCGTCCCTGATTCTATCAGAACAGAACCAACTCATTTGATAAGAGCTTAATCCTCTTTAAAGTCCACTAGAACCCCACAGAGCGCAGAAGACTGTTGAACTTCATAACCTTACTGAATGCTAAGTTCCAAAATCTCATTCCGAGGCAAGGTCAACTCGATAAAAGCATTGGTCGATAAGTAAAGTCAGAGAATATATTATTGACCTTAAGGAGAAAAAAAAAAAGACCAAAAATGAAAATTTACTCACCCTTGTCAGCGTATGGTGTGTACCAGGAATAGGACTGAAGAATCAGAGTGTGATTCAAACACGGAATACTTTAATAAACAACTCAGGAACCAGGAGACGATGATAACACAACTAAACATGACGGAGAACGGACCAAGACTAAGGGAGAACTAAGGGCTTATAAGCAAGAATCAAATGAAGGGAACTAATGAGATTAAATCAACACAGGTGGAAACTAAGGAACTAATCAGGGAACACAGGAAAACTAGGTCACCAGCAGGAAGAACAGAAACCCAGGGAAATCTAAACAGACAGAACATAAACGTGACATATCGCCCCCCCTCCCGGATGGCGCGTCCTGCGCCGTAACAGTTCCACCGGGGAGGGGAGGCAGGTGCCCTGGAGGCTGGTGCAGGGCAGGAACAGGGCGGAGACAAGGAAGGCCTCCAGGGCGTATGCCCCCGCCCCCCCCCCAAAAAAAAAACAATTACTGGGGAAAACTAGTGTTTCCATGCCCTGGAGGGATTCTGGAGGGTGCTGGAGATGAAGGAGGGCTGGACGGGACCAGTGGAGGCAAAGGAGACGAAGGAGGGCTGGTCTCCTGGTAGACTCTGTAGAGCATCCTGAAGCGGACTCTGGAGAGAGGATAGGGGCCAAGAACTCTGGAGGAAGTGCCATGTCCAGGAGTTCTGAGAGGCACGTTGGAGCAGAGAACTCAGGCATGAACGTCAGCTCAATAAGTTTGGGGACATGCGCTGGAGCGGACTCTGGAGGGAGCGCTGGCGCCTCTTTTACTGGGCTGAGGACTGGAATGGGTCTTGGATGGGCTCGGGGGAACTCGGGAGGGTCTGAGGGAGCGAGCTCATTGGATCGGTATGTGGAGTGTGCTGGCTTATGGTGAGCTGAAGCGCCCACAAGCCTCCGGATGGGAACAGGACGATTATCTTCCACATCAACAAAGAAATTAGAGTAATTTAAATCGAGGACGTAATTAATAAAGTCTGCTACAGGTCTATAACAATCGGCAGGAATCGAAACAAATTATCATACATTTTTAATTTTAAAAAATTATAAAAACACTAAATGTAAATCTTTAGCAAATTTTCATTTTTGGGTGAACTATTCTTTAAAATATACGTTCATTCTAATGCTTAGAAAATATGCCTTTTTATTGCCTAATCACAATGCTGTGTTATGTAATTTATTAACACAGTTATGTAATTAACTGCATAAACCTTTTCAAGCATTCGTCTTAAGTGTCATAAGTGTCAGTGTTTGTTATTGATGCAAGTAAATTGTGAAAGTCATTTCAACTGATATGATTTTAACAATGAGTATAATAGTGAACCATTTAAAGCCTACAAGTAGGTCATGATTGCTTTTCCTTTTTTTCTTTGAGTTATTTAGCAGTGAATCAGTTGTCTTTTTTTCTAGCCATCGTTTAGCATAACATTGTTCAGAGCTGATGAAATATTCAAGTGAAATATTTAATTAAAATTCAAGATAGTATGAAACCTTTAAAAAATGATTCTGTTTGTTTATGCCATTTTAATTGGAGTTTTTGACAGCAGCATGTAAATGAGATCTAAGTATCATGGTTTCAATCTCCAAAAGCCTGCTTTCATGAACTGAACTGAACTTCTGGAGACTGAAGTGTACTTTTCATACAGTTTGGCGAAGTAAAAATTGAAAGCTTTGCACATGAGGTATGAGGTGAATTGTAATGACATTTTTGGTCCAGAGAATCATTAGTTAATGAGGGTCTAATTGTATAACGATTGAATGACTGTTATAAATGTGCCGGGTCATACACGCACAAAAAGGATAGACAAAGGGAGTCTCTAATCATAAATAATTAAGCTCATTTACTGTATAAAACTGGAATGTGGAATGCCACAGATACCGTACACAATAAGCTAATCGCTCACTGTTGTATTAGTAGTTAATTAGAAGAATGCAGGGGATGATAAAATATGGTCTTGTGTTCATGCATGTCTGGCTCTTGACAAGTTTAATAACTCGCAGGATTCATTTATTTTCCCACATTGATTAAAGTATTCTAATGATGGTGTCTCTGTATAGAGTATGTCTAATGTGCAGTGTTGGGCAAGTTACTTCCAAAATGTAATACATTATATATTACTAGTTACTGTCTTTTGAAAGTAATTAGTTACATTACAATATTACTGTCTCTGAATTGTAATGCATTACACTACTTTTGAGTTACTTTTATACTACTGTAATATTATTACTTTTGTAATGCGTTACTCCCAACACTGCTAATGTGCCACCAGATACAAGTTCTGTTCTACTCAAACTGCCTACATAAGCAGCACTTAAAGGCATCATATAGATGTGCTCACTACACAAAGGCCGAAAGGTAAAATAAGCTATAAGATAGGCCATCCTATAATGCACGGCAGACCAGTGTTGTGTGAGAGACACTGAGCAGAACCCAGAAACAGTTGAGGTCGCCCCACTTTAACTTGTTAGGAAACACTTTGGGAGCTCTGACAAGTTTAACTACTGGGCTGTTTTTAAAGTTTGTTTGAGGGCAGCTCTTGGCATTGGACTGCATTGAGCTCCAGCATCTTTCTTGTTCCATGCCACTTTACACAAAGTGGAACTGAGGAACTAAAACTGAGTGTCAGGAACCCCGCATACCTGTTTTTTTTTTGAAGAGCTCACAGGTGGCAGTCCTGGCTCACTTTATAACCCCAATAATCCCATTATAATCCAATTTTCTAGGATAGTGACTTGTGTTCTTCCAGGAATGTATTTTGAGAAATATCTCATTTTGTAAATGTCTTTTTTCCCATACAATGGGTAACCAAACCATTTTTGTTACCAACATTCTTCAAAATATCATTTTTTGTGTGTCCTGAAGAAGAAAGAATGGAAGTCATACAGGTTTGAAACAGCATGATGTTGAGTAAAAATGACAGAATTTTCATTTTTGGGTGAACTATCCTAACCTTTAGGTGAGGTGAAGCATGAAGAAAATATAGTTCTGTATGGAAGGGTAAAATTTCATAAAGTTTTTTTTTTAAGCAAAATTGCAACTGAACATAAGTTTTGAAGGACGTGAGGGTACACAATGACAGAATTATTGCACTTTCATACCTTAAAATTAAATTTTTGACATATACTTTTTACCTACAATAATCATGCAAATTAATTATCAAAAACACAAATAAGTTTTATATTTACATTTAGTCATTTAGCAGACACTTTTATCCAAAGCGACTCACAAATGAGGACAATAGAAGCTATCAAATAATAATAATAATTATTATTATTAAGTAAAAAGAAAACAAGTAGATGGAATAGAAAAATAAGAGAGAACGCTAGTGTCAGAGGGTCCTTTTTTAAAATAAAAAAGAAAACAAGTAGTAGAATAGAAAAAGAGAGTGCAAGTGTTAGAGGGTAAAGTTTTTTTTTTTTTTTTTAATAAAAAGAAAACAAGTAGATAAAATAGAATAGAGAGTGCTAGTGTTAGAGGGTCAAGTGTAGATGGAAGAGATGTGTTTTTAGCCATTTCTTGAAGATGGCTAGCTGCTCGTACTGAGTTGACTGTTTTTTGTTTGTTTTAGTTTTTTTTTACAAAACGCTGCTTTCAGTATCCACTTGTTATAGGTACTATGCAGTGATGTGCACAGAAACTAGGTGAACCAAGTGTGTTGTACTGATTCATTTTTCTAATGATTAATTAGTTGATCAGGTGAGTCCTGGGTGGCAAAAATGGGATGCCATAATCTATAAAACACTAAGTAAAGAAAAAAAAGATTGAACAGGACAGTACATGTACAAGACTTAATGATTAACAAAAGAAACAAATATTATCATGTACAAAATTGAATATTGCAAGTGTGAATGTTTTTCTATCCCTCTGCTGGCATTCGTTCATGAGGTTTTTCTATTAACATTGCAGCAATTTTCTACATTCAGCTTCATGGGGCCACCCACCTTAGCATTGACGCCACTGCATTTATATTTTGAAAACATATTTTGAAGCTTTTTCCAGATGCATTTTATGTCACACACTCCTCCCACATCTCAGATTGCAAACTTGAACTCACTATTGAAATTATGGCTGTAGCTACTTTCCCTCTGGCCTTTCTCTATTCATTCCTTTCAACCTACACACCCAATAAGCAAGTATCGATTGTGCAGCCCCTGCAATTTTATAAATACAAGTCATCACATGTGGTGTGGCCTTAGGCTAGTCAGGTTAGTACATTTATGTACTTCTGCATCTGTGCCATTATGTGCTTCTGCATCTGTGCCATCTTCTGATGGTTTTTCACCCTGGTTTATGTTAGAGAATTGGATTTTTCAATCCCGAGCTCATGTGTCCATTGCTGGTGCTTACCTGCCGCCATCGCAAAAGGGAAAAGTCACTGAGTGAATTTGTTTCTTTGTTTGTGTGTGTGCGTGAGACCTTTGCAATGACGTCGCCCGAGGACAGTCCCATTAAGCCGGTCCCATTACCTGCCTCTTGCTTGGGTGCAGCCCACTGGCCCTGTCACCAGCAATCCCAGCAGGACAAGTCTTGTGACATCTCTAGAGAAGGAGTCTGACCTGACATCTCATCACATCCAGCTTCCCATTACCGCAGCTCATCCTGATAGTTCTGTCCTGGTCCCACTACACGGACAAACAGTAGAAAATAATTCCCTTTTCCATTAAATCCATCAGATCATGAAGAATGACAACAGAGGATGGACTGTTCCGTCTTTCTTCCTCCATTCGAATAGCCAAAGAGCATCCATTAGGTAACTCAGTCTGAGGCCCTATATTGTGCTCAAAGGGCTCAAAGCTATTCTTTCTCCCTTTCACTTTCTTTTCTCGCTTCCTCTATTGATCTGTCTTCTCCCATGGGCTCCAAAAAAGGCTCTCGGCTACTAGGCTGCTTGGTTTTAGGAATACATTGTGAGGATGTCCTGCTGTAAAGTTCTGCCAGACACCATCCGTACATGTGGTAAAACCTCTCATCACCACATTTTCTGATGAAACATACATAGAGGAGTGCTGTGCCTTGACCCTGAAATCATTATGCCCCGGTAAAAAGATTATGTATGGCACTTTTTATTGTGTAGCACATCCAAGGCTGGGACAAAAAAATTTATAGTTTGTGGTTGTTTCTGCTTATTAAGCTGGAATAGAATAAAGTATACACAGCACTATACCAGTGTAGATAATGCCTGGTTATACTGGATTCAGTCATCTGTAATGGTATTGAAAGTGAGAGATATTTTTATGTTTAGACACTGAAAGTTACATTATTAATGTATTGACAGGAGCTACAATATAAGCATTTTATGTATAACTTTAGAGATGTTTTTATTCTGGAATCACTTTAGCCTTTAAAATGTTCAAAATGTTAAAAAAATTACAAGTGTACCATAATAAATGTACCATAACACACACACACACACACACACACATATAAGGTTTATAGAACCTCAGACATTTTGATCTTCTGAGATGGACAATACACACACAGGGTATTAAAGGGGTCATCAGATGCCCATTTTCCACAAGTTGATATGATTCTTTAGGGTCTTAATGAAAAGTCTATAACATACTTTGGTTAAAATTTCTCAATGGTAGTGTAAAACAACACCCTTTTTTACCTTGGCAAAAACAGCTCTGCACACAGCAAGCCGTTTTAGTGCATGTCTCTTTAAATGGATCACGAATGATTCGCGCGAACATAGACACATTTAGGTAGATCGGGGCGCATTCCCTTCAAAAACAAAGGTAATCCACTGCGTCTTCAGCAGCTCGGATGTCGGGAGTAAATAATGACTGCTATGTTCATTATTAAACAACTCAATCATTTAGGAGCCATTCTTGTCTACATCTGCTCCAGCGTCGAAACAATGGCTGACTGTTGACAGCTCACTCGGGGTGGGTCTAAGGTAAAACGCCAGTGTCAATCAACAATCGTGGGAGGGACCTGGGTCTGTGTGACATCACACAGCCAATAAGCTGAGAATGGCTTGATTTGAGAAAAGGGATATTATTTATAGTTATTAAAAAAAACACTGGGTGGATTTTTATCTTTATAGGGTGGATGTGTACAAACACTGCCAACACACATTTATGTTCAAACAACATGTAAAAGTGAATTTTGCATCCGATGACCCCTTTAACATACAGACATCTGTTTTGACATCTCACTGAGAGAAGATGCGAGAAAAGTCCCTTCTTTTCATGCAGGACACCTTCAGCCACACCATTGGATACCTTGCTTGGGCCAACTGCATGGACCTCATATATATTCATTTAACTTTACTTTTTAACTTTACTTTACAATTTAACTTTTTTTTTTTTTTGCCTATTATGTTTTATATATATATATATATATATAATTTTTTTTTGGGTAGTGGTGGAGTTAGGTGTTTTTTATTTTATTTTATTCTAAATGTTTTAATGTTTTGAAACTTTTGCGTACATTCGAGAGGTTTTCAAAAATGCTTTGAAACTATTAATTTCTTTCAAAAATAAAATAAAATACCCCAAATGTTTAAACAGTAGTTTATTTAGAATATGAAGGGTTCATAAAGAATTTCACGCTTTTAAAGCTGTACATAAATAAATACTATTACATTCTGTCAATACATCATATTGTACATTTCAATGTCAAAACATAAAAAAATGTGTACACGAGTTAAGTGTTACGTATGAAAATCTATGAATATATTCTTTGAAAAAAGGTAAAAAAAACTGTCACTGAAGAGGTTCCCTTTCAAAAGGTACATATATGTACACTTTATGTACTAATATATACTTTTAAATACTAATATGTACCTTTAAGGTACTAATATGTACCATTTAGGAGAAAATAACGTACAAAGATGTACCTTTTAGCTTTTCTACCTTAGGTTACCATCGCAGTGGCAGCTTTGCAAAGCAAAAATGAGCAAAAGCAGTATAGCTGTTCAAAAGCCAAAAAGAGAAATGTTGAGCTTCATATAAACTAGGCATATTCAGTTTCACATATGCGATCCGTTTACCACGAGTATAGCAAACAGCCATAATACCCAACCCACAATACAGAGGAGAAAAGCAAGTGAGGGTGTGGGTGGGAATACATTTTTTAAAAGATTAACAGTGGAAGTGCTGGATTCTGAGCCCACTCATTGCTTCAGGGCGGCTCTGGTGGTGTTGACCAGTATCTTATTGGAGAACTAAGTATCATGGGTTCAGTCGATGAACTTTCACTGTGATCCACCGACAGATCACGTTCTCACAGCTGGTCTGGGAGCACTTCACAGCATTGCTGTGACCCTACAGTATAAGAGAGTCCCGGAGAGCAAATTGAACACATTCTTCTAGATATTGGAAATGATAGATGCTGATTTCTCTGTGTCTACCCAGAAACAGTCAAGATGAGGCAGCATTGTAATGTTATGTGTATGTTTAAACAACCTAGTGTTCAAATATTTTATAATCTTCTCAGAAATTCATGTGGGAGGTGGATGTCATTTTCTTCTTTGTTTTTATAGTGTTTCAGTCCAATTTGGTCAAAAATAGCAGGCTGTATTTGACTGTAATTTCACTGAAATTTTATAAATATCATCTCCTTGGTTTCCTCGCTCTTTTCCTCTTTGTCTCGTCTCTGAGTTTCTTTCCTCTCCACTGTCCCTTACACGATCATTGATATTCTGAGAAATAGCCCCTTGAGGAGAGCACACAATGTATTTGCTGTAATGCAATCTGGAATTATGCGGATACAATTTTCAATCTTATTTGTGCACAAACTCATAAGAAAGGCTCAGGCTAGAATCCAATCTCTCTCTTGCAAACCGGAAAATACAGGGTATTAGAGAAGCTATTGGAGTGTGTAGACGCATATGTTGACACGCAGGGAAAGAAGCGTGTTTGTGTGTGTGCTGTCTTTTAGTGTTGTGATAGATCTCCAGGTTTGGTAAATCGCAATCATTCTGGCACTAGCTCAACTTTCTCTACTCCAGTGGTCGCTCCAGCGCAGGGTTCGCTGTGGGTCAAGCTGACCAGTGCTGAATAATAAAGTGTATGCTGTAAAAGTCTGATGTGTTGGAATATAAGAAAGAAGTGTTGGTACAATATAATGTGTTAAAGTGGTAATAGGAAATGTATATCTTGTTTTATCAATCATTATGCACTGGGATCCCACAGTCATGGAAAACCTGGAAATATCAGGGAATTTTAAAATGGCGTTTTAAATGAAATCTTTAAATAATAATAATGGAAATTCATTATTTAATCACTTACTCGTTTGATTTTTATCTTTAATAAAAAAATCCATAATAATCCATAATAATAATAATAATAATAATAACAATAAATATAAATTTGTTGTCTCTGGACATGGACATGGACAAGGAATTGTAGAATGATAGTTTGAATGTAATCTGAAAAATAGAAAAAAACATTATTTTATGGTCTTTTTTTATGAATTTAGCCAACAATTGTTCTAGTTATGATTTACTCTAAAACATTGCTCTTATGACTTAAAATAGCTTCCTGGGAATGGAGCACTCTGTTGGAGTGGGTGTTTTGGTTTGTATTTTTAAGTATGCTATTATTATTATTCATAAAATAATAAATATATAATGTGAAATAACAATGTAAATACTGTATGAATGTCTGATTTTTTTTTTTTTTTTTTTTTTTTACAAATTGTTACTTATTTGATTATAATGCATCTTTAGTGAACTAGTCAGAATGTAAATAAACAAACAAACAAATACCTACCTTACTGAGGAATCACAAAAATACAATGAAAAAATCATGGATTGTCATGCCATTGGACTGTTCTGTGTGTTTGTTTTGGTTACCATGTGCTCCTTGTCTTTGATGTGTGACAGAACACTGGACCTTACTAAGATTGCTGAAGCTGAGGATCAGCTGTGGTGCCTGCGTCAGGGTGGCCGGCCTTTGGAGAGGTATGTGGAGGAATTTCTCTAGCTCTCTAACCGGGTGAGCTGGCTCGACGCCGCACTCGGTGCCTGTTTTCAGCTGGGGCTGGATGATGATGTTATTCGCTGTGATCTCACCGTGTGTGAATTTTCTCTTGATCGAGCTGATTAATCTTGTCCTCTATTTAATTGGTTCCGAATTAGAGGTAGAAGAAGTTAAGTGCTATCTAGCCCCTCCTGAAAACTACAGGGTCTCACCAGCTCACCCCACGCCGGGACCCTCCACATACCTGGCCAATGGCTGTGACCACCCATCTCCTCCTGTGCTCCCCCCGTGCCCGTAAATGGAATTCGAACAGCGCTCGAAGTTGCTGACCCCGCCTTGCGATCTGTCAGGTCAGCGCTAAAATCAACGTCACACATCTCCAGTCGCAAGGTCCGTCCCAGTCCCTCGTCCAGAAACGCCGGCCGCTCCATTGTCAAGCCCGCCGGCCGCCCAGCAGTTAAGCCCAGAGAAACGGGCGCCAGCTCATGTCCCTGAACTCCTGGATATGGTGCTTCCTCCTGAGTTCTCGGCCTCTAACCTCTCTCCAGAGTCCGCTCCAGAAAGCCCTCCTTCGTCTCCTGAGTCTCCCTGGCCTCCGCTGGTCCCGTCCACCCCTCCTTCATCTCCTGAGCCTCCTGTGTTAGAGAATCCTCCAGTGCCCGCTCCTCCTGAGCTTCCTGTGCCCGCTCCTCCAGGGTCCATCCTGGCCTATAAACCCCTGATTCACCCCAAGGAATTTTTTTGGGGGGGCTATGGGGTTCCGGCCGTAGAGGCTGGGCCGAGTGCCGAGGCCAAGGCCATGGAGGTCGCCCCGCCATGGCTCCCTAGACTGCCTGTTCCGCCATGGCCTCCTGAGCTCCCTGCTCCGCCATGGCTCCCCGAGCTCCCTGTTCCGCCATGACCTCCCGAGCTCCCTATATATATTAGGTTGTTATATAGTATTATAATAGCATTAGTGGTTCAACGCATCATATTGTGTTTTTTTTTTTTTTGAGTCACAGATCGGACTATTTTTTCGGATAAGCAAGAAAGAAAAACATTTAAAGCACAGAGAATGACAATGCCGTGAAGGGTTTTTGAATTAGGCTATGTATACGCAACTCGTTTTTTTTGCGCTGTCTGAAAACATGTCTCTTATGCTTGTGCGTGCTTTGATTGTGTGCGAGAACAGCGCGTGAGTAACGAATTGAGCTCTCTTTCATTTCTTCTTGTGGTTTAAAATTGCTTGTATGTGTAATTGGCAAATTAATCTGCAAATCACGTGCGTGCCGAACGGTAGGGTCTCATCCGTATGTATTACGGATCAACTGCGATCTGTTTAACTCCTAATATGTGACAGATCAGAGCAATCTTTCATTTACTTATTTAACATGAAATTGTCAAATTGCTACTCCATATCAATCGCATACAAAGAAAATACAGAATAATTAGAACAATCATTAACATAAATAAATAACAGAGTGTCATATCTATACACAGTTTTCCCAGAACGTTCTTGCGACCCGGTAGCAATTCTTCCACGGCCCGGTAGTGGGTCGCAACCCGGTGGTTGGGGACCTCTGCCCTAGACTGCCTGGTCAGCCATGGCCCCCTGAGCTCCCTGTTCCGCCATGGTCCCCTGAACTGTCTGATCCACCCTGGAGGCCTTCCTTGTCCCCGTCCTGCACCAGCCTCCAGGGCGCCCGCCCCCACGCCCCCAATTGTTATGCGAGGGACGCGCCTTCCGGGAGGGGGGAGTTATGTCACGCCATTGGACTGTTCTGAGTGTTTGTTTTGGTTCCCATGTGCTCCTTGTCGTAGATGTCCCCCCCCAGTAAATTGTAAAAAAATAAATGTACACAGTAAATTGCTGTGAGTCAGCCTCTTAATTTCAAAGAGCATATGTCACCGGATGCAACACTCAGATTCACTCTTTACATCACACATACAGATGTGCTACCTTGAAAGTTGCTTTAGCCAGAAGCCTCTGTCAAATGCAAAATTAACAAATATCACACAAGCAAAAACTTACTTGAGAGTTACTTGATATAGGTTTCTTGTTTTAGAACTTTTGTATAAAGGCAATACCAACTCACAATCATACTAATCACATATGTCTTGATACTTTTCTTTAGATGCAACCAGTCATACTTTTTTAGCTAGAGCGGTCTGTTATTTTTTCACAGTGCAGAATGTTACAGAGTGTTTTGTGGTTTTCCCCATTAAAAGGCCCATGCTGCATCTTTGATTAATGATGAAAAGCAAAGGTCAAAAAGTGAGCATACACCAGATGCCGCTTTTGTTTTCAGTGCCACGTCCCTTGCGGAGTTACACTTTATGTAGAGAGAAAGAGAAATTATAAGAAACAAGCAACAAGCTTTCATGAAAATTATCTTTCCCTCCAGTGACCTGTGTGGTCATGTCACAGCAGCATAGCTGATTGATTCTAGAGAGACAAAAGTGTTGAAGAAGGACAATAGATGCTGGCACTGTTTCTGCCTCACATATGTGTCTTTTTAAAACGCCTTGGCCCTTATTGTTCTTAATAGAAGTGAAAAACAAGAATGGCGAGGCATTTGTTTAAACAAGCAATGTTGTCACTAATCCTGCCAGCATGCTTTTAACATTGCGGCGTGGTTAATGTACAAATCCATCAATCTCTCCACCTCTCTCTCTTAGCTGCCTGTATTTTAATGGACTTTAATGGAGACTCTGAATTGTGTAAAGCCCATGCTTTTTGGAAATAACAGGGAGCAGTGCATACTGTGCATGGACATGTTTTGAATTGCTATACTAAACTGCGATGCGACGCCTCTTCAGTGATTAAGCTGACAATCTGAATGTCAGATAAAGTGACTTGTATAATGGTTTTTATTGTCCACAGCATGTATAACACTGTGCCTGAACTGAAATCGGTGCTCAGCAAAATGTCCTATTGCTTTCTGAATGTAGCGCTTGCTGCTGGTTAGGAAAGTCTTTAGGAAGTTAGGACTGTTTGTGGAGAGCGTGGGCAGATGATGTGATGAAGGGAAGTATGATGACTTTTATTTGGCAATATAAAGTGTTTGTGTATCAATACTGCTGAGAAACCTCATTCTGATGCTAATGTACTGATCCATTTAGCTCTTTTGAAAGCACTGTAGATCACTTTCAGGTTTGCCAGGTTTTCACAACAAACCCCGCCCAATTGCTACTCAAGACTAGCTCAAAACTAACCCAATCGCGTTCCGGGGAGTAAAATACACGTAAAATACACGTTTTTTGGCAGGGTTACCCTGGTAAAATTCGCATTACAAGGGCTAAATATCATGTTATTGGGGTCGCTTCAACCCACGGACATGAAAAACAACCCGCGGCAATCGTGTTAAAGTAGCCCTATCTGAGGGTTGTCCCCCCTAAAATTATGATTAAAAACCACGCTGTGTATTGTACATAACATTTAATACTTTAAATAACTTTGTAAAACAACACAAACGCAAACGGGGCAAAATGCGTTTTAAGTTTAGAAACAAGTCTCCCCTCCCTTGCCTCACAGTGCTTTGGCCCAAATGCCTGCTTTCATCTTTTACATCACCTCAGTGTTGCCAAGTCGAATTGGGCTACTTTAACACTGTTGCCGCGGGTTGTTTTTCATGTCCATGGGTTCAAGCGACCCCAATAACGCATGCAAATTTTTACTAGAGGAACCCTCCGAAAAACTTGCATTTTACCCCCGAACGTGATGTTTTTTTGTTTTTTTTTACCGGGGAACCTCCCTCGAAACGCAATTGGGCTAGTTTTGGGCTAGTTCTGAGTAGCAACTGGGCGGGTTTTGTTGCGAAAACCTGCCAACCCTGCATCACCTACTCACACACACACACACACACACACACACACGAGTCAATAGTTGTGGATCTCCAAGGCTGTCAAGGCTATTTTTTTCACTTAAACAACGGATGAAGTGATTATTTTCTCTTTAATACAGATGATGCCAATGTATTTTTCGATGAGTCCGCCATGTTAGCAATAATAACCTTACCTGCTTGATGGATATTAATGTCTATAACGGACACGAGAGCTGTCGCGGCGCAACCACAACAGCTTGAAGTTGTCTAATTTGGCATGGTCTCCCTGTTACACTAATAGTAGTAAGGCTTTCTTCTGTGTAAACTTTTCCTTACAAGTACAATTTTAGCTGTATTATTTGTGTCCCCTTCAAAAATTGCTTTTGAGAAATTTTATGTTTATTGTCCCCAATGTTTATTGTTTATTGTTATTAAAATGTTATTACAATTTCAATTCATCAACAAATTATAAAAAAATGATCAGTTTCCAAAAATAAATAAATAAATAAATAATAATAATAATAATAATAAATCAATATACAGTATAAGCAGCACAAAATGTTTTAATCATTGATAATTATTCAGAAATGTTTCTGGAGTAGCAAATCTGAAGGATCATGTGACACTGAATACTGGAGTAATGGCTGCTGAAAATGCAGCTTTACCATCACAGGATGGAATAAATTGTTTTAAAATATATTAAATTAGAAACCAGTTGTTTTAAATTGTAATAATATTTTATGTTGTTGCTGTTTTTACTGTATTTTTAATCAAACAATTGAAGTCTTGGTGAGCATAAGAGACTTTAAGAAAAAACCCTTTTAAACAATCTTACCGACTTCAAATTTTTTAATGGTAGCGTGTATGCATAATGTTTATAACAATAGATAGATAGATAGATAGATAGATAGAATGACTCTGTTTACTGCACTTTTCATCTTTCGAACACCACCAATAAGGTGCAGGTTTTTGTGCTAAAGTACTGATTTTTGTACCTTCGCTCTGGCATTTTTTTTTATTGCACGGTACTAGATGTTTTCAAATGGAAGGCTTTTAGATGGATGAAAGCTGAAGGTGCAATGAACTTCTAATGGAAACGCCACTGAGCTGGCCAGTGTCCACACCTTTAGAGAACCAGACAGAGCGAGCCGAGTCAGCCCCTATTAGGGCTGCATGATATTGGAAAAAACTCACATTGCGATATTTTTTTTTTCTGCGATATATATTGCGATATGAAAAAAAAAATCAGATGACTTCAATAGCTCTATTTGGAAAAAAATAATCAATGATTGGGGTGATTTTGTAGGCGAGTAAATCAGCATAGGAAATAAACAAATTACAAGCATAGATAAATAACAGAACAAAGATACAAATGAAATAAGCAGTGCTTTATGTTTTTCAGGTAAGTCTAACAGTATTCAGGTACAGAAAATGAATAATCAAATGTAAAATAACACTGCATAGTTTTCACTATAAATTAAATCTAATAAATCTGTGTTAAAGCTACAAAGGTGATTTTTCTTTGTGTTTTGTTGTTTGATTAACATTCATAACACAGAAAGCCTCAGGAAACATTAAACTGCTGTGAACCAATATACTGTTACACATCCATTTTCTTTCTCAATTGTTTCCCTTCATCTAAGCCATAAGCATCTGTGTTTACAAGGATACTTGCAGAGCACAGTATTTCAGGCACAAATAGACGCAGAAGTGAACAGAAGTCAGTGTTCACGTGCATCAGCGTGGCTCTCACTGGGTCTACACCGGACGCGAGCGGCGCAGCGCGACCATTCATAACACAGAAAGCCTCAGGAATATTAAACTGCTGTGAACCAATATACTGTTACACATCCATTTTCTTTCTCAATTGTTTACCTTCACCTAAGTCATAAGCATCTGTGTTTACAAGGATACTTGCAGAGCACCGTATTTCAGGCACAAATAGACGCAGAAGTGAACAGAAATCAGTGTTCACGTGCATATGCGTAGCTCTCTGTGTCTACACCGGACGCGAGCGGCGCGACGCGACAAAATAAAATGAACCCATTTTAATCAGTGATGCTGTGTGACTGACTACACTGGATGCGGCGCAGCAGACGAATCCACGACAGTAAACTGATGCCTCGTTTTTGACGTACTGACACAAAGTTCAAATGATATGCAACGGTCGCTTTGTCGCGTCCAGTGTAGACAGACTTTGGGGTCGTTCACATGTCGTGCCTAAAAACGCTGGCTAAGCGACCGTGGCCTGCGCGTTCCACGACGACGCGGAAGTTTCAACAAAGGATAAATGGATTTCCAGCACTGAAAATCGCATGCAGTAGCTCTGCTACTAATTGTATTTAAAATGGGTATCGATGTACAGCAGTGGTGGACAGTAACGAAGTCGTTTTACTTCGTTACTGTACTTAAGTACATTTTTCAAGTATCTGTAAGAGGACTGATGGACTAGTGCAGCTCTCTCCCCATTGACAGCTGTGTTGGTCTCTCTATGCACATTTTTGATTGATAGCTGTGCTGAACGCTCAATGCCAGTCATATAGTCACCAGGGTGTATGAGCCAGAGCAGAAATAAACCTCTAAACCGGGACGCAGATTGAACCGTGCTCAACTCCAGCTGTGACGGATTGTTTCAAGGGGGTTATTTTTGAAGCTGAAGTCATTAGTTCTTTGGGAGAGCACATGCTCTGCTCATTCAGATGTACAGCACACATCCCTGAAGAGCTGGTGCCCAGGTGACTCAGGTAGGAGGTCACCTTCCTAGTGTAGGTATTGATCAATCCCTGTCTCTCTTAGGACAAGGTCATCTTATTTGGAGCTGCGATCGATTTACTGTGCTTTCTTTGTGCCTAAATGTAAACAAAAAATGTGGACCAACCACGTTGTTTGTTTTTGAGAAGATAGAAGCAATAAATCTACTTATATTTAATCCAATAACATTTGGTCCAGAGAGGTGGTAAAACGTAATTTCAGACAATAGCAGGTCAGAATTTCAAAGTTAAGAGGCCATAATCATATTTTTGAAAGCAGCCTGCAGCAACATCTAGAGAGAAGACGTCTTAAGTTTCAAAATTCGCTTCAAGTTTTGCTAGCAAAGTCCTTTAAGACACTCAGGTTTGCAGAAGTAATCGGCAGACCGGCTTTGAAATCAAAGCGTTGCAGATGAAATTACAAATTCAGATGTGATCCTTAAGCACTGTTTCTGAGAAAACAGTTGTAATTTGCTCCTCTTATATTAAATGTGGCTGAATGCTGCACATTTGATGAAAACAAAACCATACCTGTGAAATGAGAAAATACTGAACATAAAATGCATAAACTATTTTTTCTCAGCACCAGTCAACATCACTTCACTGCAGGAAAAAGTATGTGACAAGTTATGCATAAATTGCTCATAAAAACAAATCGTGAATCTGATCTTCAGCTCGGTTACAAAAAAATAAGTCTGCTTAAACAAATAATACATTAATGTATTTTATGCCTTATTGAACGCAATGTGTAAACATTCTTAGTGCATGTTGGAAATGTGAATCCCCAGGGTAATGACTTATCCAAAAGCTTGGAGTCAGAAGTCAACTAACCTAGAGTCTAATCAATGAGACGAGATCGGAGGTGTTGGTGAGGTGTGCTGTGCACTATATAAAAGCATTGTGGAATTTAGAATTTGCTATTTGCGGAAAGTATTGCCTCATGTGAACTACGCATTTATCAGAACAGCTCTCAGAATGCCTAAGATTGAGAAGTGTTGACTTGCATATAGCTGGCAAAGGTTACAAAAGTATCTCTTTCTTGCTGAACTGAAACTGTTTTCTGAAGCAGTGTGATGCAGTATTCCTCCTGACCAGTTTGCAGGTCTGGCACACAATTACAAAAATTGTTTGGTGGAGGTATTGCTGCTAAAATGTGGTCAACGTATTCAAGGGTTCACATACTTTTTTTCACCCTGCATTGTGAAAGTTTTCACGTCTTGTTAAAATTCTGTCATATTTACTCACCCTCATGTCATTCCAAACCTATATACATTTCTTTCTCCTGCAGAACATAAATGAAGATATTTTAAAGAATGTTGGTAACCGAACAGCTTTGGCTTTCATTGACTATGGACAAAAAATACAATGGAAGTCAATGGGAAACAAAACTTCTTTAACCCTCATGTTGTGCTCCAGTCATTTTGAACCAGAGAGATTTCCTTTTTCTAGAAATGCTAGTTAATGTCATCACATTGGACTACAACTTGCTGACTTAATATTTTTTGTACTTTTTTGTGATTTTTGTCCCCCCACATTATACTTGTAGTGTTCACCTGTCAAAAATGACCGGGCTACAAAAAACTGCTTATAAATGTCTTGCTATGTTATTACCAAATATTGAATACAATGTTTTTATTAGCTTGTTTTCTTTCAGTTGGCACAGGCTTTGTATTTCTTTTTGGAACTGATTGATCATAGTCCTCAGTTTTTGAGTGAACCTTGCCAAAACTATCCACAAATTGAAAAACTGAGGTGCATTTAGTTAGTTCTAAATTAGTTCCAAAAGCAAATACAAATGCTGTGCTAATTGAAAAAAACAAACAAAAAAAAAAGGCCGGACATTTTTACCCAGAAACATCAAATTAGGTAAAATATTTTCAGCATAGCTCAAGGGTTTAGATTTCTTTTATGTTCTGCAGAAGAAAGAAATGTAAGAAAGGAACATGATGGTGGGCAAATGATGAAAGACTTAATTTTTGGCTGGACTATCCCTTTTGACATACTGTGTTTCTCTATTATTGTGAAAATCAGATCATTTTTGTAACTGATCTATGAAACAAATTCACAGGGCCCACATACTTTTCTTACAACTTGCAGAAATCCAATTTAGATGTGCACATTTACATTATATTTTACATTATATTCATGTGCATTTACATTAAAGTCACTAATCACAATCGTACAGGGTATACATTAAGAAATTATTATTATTATTTTTTTTTCTTTTGGCATTCAGTTTATTTCACAGTAACCTTTTTGATGTGTCTCTGTCTAGAAGCCCGAAAAGCCTTTTTAGTCTCTGTTTACAGGCAGGGTCTGACTTATGTGCTGCAGAAATTGGCCTGTTGCACTTCCAAAGAGAGGAGGCATTAAAATAGCGTTTTGCCTAAAGTTTTAGACTTGTGTTGACAGGGAGTGTCTCTTTCAAGCTCAGTCTTCTTAAGGGCAGAGATTTTTTTCAGATGACACATGGGTTGTCACCAGTGGCTGATGCAGTCATTCTGCCTTGTGGTTGACACACATACACGTATAGGCAAAGGATAGCAGAATTGCTGTTGATAGGGGCTTTCTCCATTCATCGCAGCACAGTGTGGATTTAGGAATGGTCTGGTGTTATTTGAGAGATGGATGAGGCCACAGCGAGAGGTGAGAAAACTGTCCACTCAAGACAAGGAGAAATTTAAGCTTTACTAGTGCCTTACATCCTTCAGTCAAGCAATTTTTGTTAGTAGGGATGTATGGTTCCTTGTAACTGCTTTTATTTTAGCCTTTTTCTTACTTATTGGAGAGGAAATATGAATGGAACTGAGAGGGAGTGTTACTGTAAGATTCAAACCTGCAAATTAATGCATTACAAATTGATAGACCAGTTCACTCAAATGTGAAAATCCAAACTTTCTCACTTCTGCTTGAAAGATACATTTCTAATGAATATCCTGTAAAAAATAATGTGAGCATCATAAAGTGGTTCATATGACTAGCAATCTATTTTTTATGAATTATTTGTTCTTTTGAGTCAGATCTTTTTTAACGGGTCTGTTATTTTTCTTATGACTAGTGCAATAATTGAATCATTATTTTGAATCAGATCTCTCTGCATGACTCATGTACGATCACTCATATATGACTCATTCTTCTGAACGGGATCTTTATAGTGATTTGTTTGTTTCAGTTCACAGAACAGAACCTCTTGATACATTTGTGGTCCTTTTGTGTCCTTTGTACAGCTGTAGTCATTATTCACTTTCATTGGCCTATATTCAAAAGATTTGTGCTCCATGCAAGAAAGTAAGTTATATATATATATATGTATATAATTTTTTAGGCAAATTGTTACGATAATGCCACAGCATATGCAATAATCGTTGACCAAGTGGTTTAAAGAATGCTGTCTGAAACAAAAGTGTATTGAGTATGCTAAACCATCATTTTGGGTAATTTGATGTCTGCATTTGAAAATTATCAAAACTACTTGGTGTTTGGTCATGATAATAAGCATAATTTCAGTTAATAGGCACCAACATGAAATACCTAATTTCTGACAGGTTAAAAGTATAAACAGGTTTTCAGATCATTATGAATTTGCATTTGAGAACATCTAATTAGCGTTCTCCCCTTTCATCAGAGTAATGGATGATAAATTCAAGCGAATAAATAAGCAAGGGAAAAACACTGGCTGCAACCGAAAGCTGAGAAACAGAGTTAGGAAGGCAACGGTGATTGTGTAACATCCTGTCTACTGCAATTCTTTCATTTGAAGCATTTTTGATGTATCCTTCACTGCCTATAATATCCCACTATCCTGTGCCATGGATGACAGCTGAGCTAAAAAAAATTAAATGTCTGAAATTTGGTGGTTGGTCTGTAGATTATTTTCAACTTTTGATTTCATTTCTAGTGAGAAATTAGTATTGCAGTAATTAAATATTTGCTTATAGTTATTGCAAAAACACTTCCTGCAAGTCAATGATAAGGCAGCATGGCAACAAGTCAGCAGCCTAAGCTGTCAGACGCAGTCATTATGAAAGAAACTTTTTTGTTTCACTTCAATTTTGATACATAATAAAAAATAGGATTGAAAGGTTGAAGTCAAGCTGTCTTGCATTATTAAATAGGTAGGTTATTGCACAATGAAAATTACCGCATATCACCACCTAATAATATTATATGTTACAGTCAGTTTGAACATGGACACCGCACCGGTGTGAAAAATGTGACATTTTGGCAAGTCTTTTTGATCCAATGTGCTATATCTGGAATCTGTTGAAAGATGCTGTCTTAGATTAACCAATTTAACATCTAATAGCAGTTTTTATTGAATTAATTCAGCTTTTTATTTAAAGTAGTAGATAAAACTTTTCAGATCAGATTATGAACTTGCATTTAAGAATATTATCTCCCTTCATCAGAGTAATGGATGATAAATTCAAGTCCACAGCTATAAAGTTCAGATAATGATCACAGATACAGATAATGATCCACATGGTGCATAAATAAAACAGACGTCCATTTTTACAAGCATGTTAACACTTTGTAATGTGTAGCTACAGTATTAACATAATAACTAATCATTTACATTGGCACACAGTATTATACAATATTATAAAATGCTTAACAGAACATATATAATTTTTTACAGGCCTTTTGAAGTGTGTGCGAGCCTGCAGGTGCAGTTATCCTTACAAAACTGCTATTATACTAAATGCATGGCACATTCACGGCACAAGGTAATAATTTCACTGGAGAAAGTGATTTTCAAGTCACTCCATAAGAAGTCTACTTGTATGCAATGTATATGAGGCACTCATGGCTCATGAAATTCATCAGGCAAAGCTTTCTGCACCGCTTAGAAAATTAAATTAGAAATTGTCCCCCACATTTTCAGTCAGTGCATCCAACGTGTCTGGCTATGTGCTTGGCTGGTAATTCAATTAAAGTGTGTTTAAGGTGAGCTGCAGCAGCTGTCAGTCTCACTTTGCTCAGAACACAGCGTGTCAGTGTGTGTTCTCCCTCTGCTACCACCCAAGGGTAAAACAGGCAGGGTGAGAGACTGCCAGAGAGAGAAAGGCACTGCCTGTATAGGTATACTGTTTCATCCATAGTTCCTCTCTCCAGCTGTATTCTCTCTGCTCAGTTGAGCTTCAGTCTTTTAGAGAAGTATTGTTAAGAAGAGGCCTGACATGACAGACATTGCAAGTCTAATTGACTGCTGTTCTCAGTTTTACTTAGCTGATTATGTGATAAAATTTAATTATGGGCTGTCAATCGATTAAAATGCTAAACAAATTAATTATATGTAGTGCTGTCAAACGATGAATCACATCCAAAATAAAAAATTTTGTTTGCATAATATATGTGTGTGTTCTGTGTATACACACACATACAGTATATATTTTGAAAATATTTACATGTATTTACATGTCTATATTTATATTCATATAATTATATATTCATATAATTTATATTATAAATAAATATATTTAATATATAAACAACATATTTTTCTGAACTATATGCATGCATGTGTGTGTATTTATACATACATAATAAATAGACACAGTACACATACATATATTATGTAAACAAAAAACTTGTATTTTGGTGCGATTAATCGC
>NW_015636845.1:270242-275429 GCF_001515625.1 Sinocyclocheilus rhinocerous
TTTTGTTTGCATAATATATGTGTGTGTTCTGTGTATACACACACATACAGTATATATTTTGAAAATATTTACATGTATTTACATGTCTATATTTATATTCATATAATTATATATTCATATAATTTATATTATAAATAAATATATTTAATATATAAACAACATATTTTTCTGAACTATATGCATGCATGTGTGTGTATTTATACATACATAATAAATAGACACAGTACACATACATATATTATGTAAACAAAAAACTTGTATTTTGGATGCGATTAATCGTTTGACAGCACTAATTATATGATATACAGACTTTTTTGAATTATTTATATATATCATATAATTATTTATATATATCAACATTTGCTGAGAAAAGTTCTTAAATGAGGACAATTCAAAGATGAAAACATTATGAAAAAAGGATATACAGTATATATAAAAGAAATAGTATAATATATTATTATATATTATATTGTTATTAATGTATGTGTTATATATTATAGAATAGTTGTTGTTTTCATATTATCAAATTATTTTAAATACTTTTTAAAAATATATATTTCATTTTTATAATAATAATAATAATAATAATTATTATTATTATTATGATCACAATCAGTCACTGTTAAATTGACAGCCTTACATTAAATACGTCAACAATGTACCTGTGTTTCACCTTCACTGAGATTTCAGAGGAAGCTGCTCTTTAGAGCACTTGAATTCTTCATAAATATTAACTTAAGTGCTTTTCTATAGTAATACAGAATATGCCATATTTGGCTGTAAGCTTTTCCCAGAACGTTGCACACTAGTATGTGATTTTGCTGATGAGTATAAACAATAAAGTGCTCTGAGATAAATGGTGCTGTGGCTAGAGAAGCAAACAGTGCTGAGCAGTAACTTTGAGCAGTTGCCTTCAAATAAACAAGTATTTTGAAGAGTGTCAAATCCATTGTCCATCTGTTGAGAGGAGTTAGAAGCAGAAAGGGGAAGAGAGGGGAGATGACATACCGTCTGCTTATGTTCTCTGGCATTGTCACTGTATGGAACAGAAAGCTGAAGGATTTTGCTGACTGAATGAGAGCCTATGGAAATCAGTACTGCTCAAAAAAGGCCCCAAATATGTCATAGCTGAGCTGCTGCCAAATTTTAGTCTCTACTTCTATTCTAACAAGTGTCTGTGGGTTGTGAAGATACAGGACTTCATTGAAATGTGAACAATTTACCAAAGAAAAGTGCAAGACGAGCATTTGTGGTTAAAAAGTATATAATTTTGTTTTTATTTTGTTTTTTTAAGAAGATGACAGATCGTTTTGCAAGAAAAGACCCTTATTCCTCAGCTGGGTGTAGAGCCCTGCATTGAAACTGCAATTCGGACCTTCAACCTGTTGGCCGCCATTGAAGTCCACTATATGGAGAAAAATCCAGGAATGTTTTCCTCAGAAAACAATTGAAAAACAAAAATATTCAATGTCTCAAATACAGGGCTGGCAACCATATTGTGAGCATGGCAAAAAGAAAAAAAACACATTGAGGCATTCTTTAAAATACTCTTTTTGCATTCTGTAGAAGAAAGAAAGTCTTTCTTTATTTTAGGGTAATATATCCGTTTACAAAAATGGCCATTGTGGGCCCACGAAGTCCACAAGACTGTAGAGTGTCAAAAGGATGCTCATGAGTAAAACTACAAGGATTTAGGGGGCATTTGGGACAAATCCTCAGACTGGTGTATTATGGCCTGGCTCAGTTGATAACAGCTATATATTTTAAAGGGGGAAAAATACTATGAGGGTATGAAGATGTTTCTAGTTTTTATTGCAGTATAGGGTGCCCATTCACTCTGCAACAACAACTGTACTTCAACAGACACATAAAAGTTGTGAGACCACAATAAATCTCTTTGTTTGTGGTCATAGTGAAGGTTACAGTTTGAGCATTGCATTTTAAGAAAGCTATTATGAAATTACATGTTGTAAATTGCAGGTTTACAGTTACAACGCAGAAATACAGCATTTACATGTGATCATTCTAACATTACAGTTTGCAAATGCACATTTAAAAAAAATAAATAAGGAGATAGTCTGTTATACTTAATGGTTTCGCATAGTTGGCCTAATGTACCTTTTTACAGCACAGAGAGTCCAAAATGAAAATTAACAGCCAGAAACTATTTGTACAATGAATTCTGTACAATTGTGTGATTCACATTAAGTGGAAATGGTCACCTCATGCTATTCACAGTATGTGCAAATAGCACTTTGCTGCTGTTTGCATTTATTGGTCATGAGTGACTGCTATTATGAACCTAGAAATGTGGTCCATATGCTGTGCATTGACTCTTAAAGACCCCTGATCATCTACTTTTAGAGTGTCCTTTCACATTGCCTTTATGGACTGAAATGAAGGGAGGAGAGAGTAATTTTTTCAAACAAAGAGGCTGTTTTTTTCAGCATGCTTTTGTGCTGTTGCTTTCATTCAAGGTTAATTAGAATGACTTCATCATAAAGTCTCTCAGACGTTCCGTAACTGCTGTGCTGAAAGACTGGTTTAGGTGTATTTTTCGGTTCCCCTATGGGAAGGACATAACATGCTCTGTCACATCATCCCCTTCAATAGATGGCCAACTGATAAGTCAACATCATTATTCCGAAATCCTTTACTGAGTATTTTGACAAAAGCAGGAGGCCGCAAAGGTTGGTTTGAATGAAAGAGATTCTTATCTGAGCATATAGTCATTCTTATTCTGAACAGTGCCTATCAGACTTGCACACTTGCTCAACAATAGAGCACTTTCCTTTAAAACACTTTTAAATCAATCATAAATGTGTATTAAAAACCACAATGGTGATTGCCAGCAAATTCTGGTCAAAGAGCAAACCACACAAAAGATCACCAGGCGAGTGTGGTGAATAAAGAGTAAAAAGGAGTGAATGAACACTGGGGAAGGAGAGAGAGAGAAAGGGAACAACAGAGATTAGATCAGGTGTTTTACTGTGCAGGAGAGTCTGCTCTCAGGCTTCATTATGCTAGGAGCTGTAAATCCATTGGGGGAGTTAATTCAATTTGAAGCACCATATAAAAGCATCATTTACTGCAGCTTCGCATTCACTGCTGTTGGTCGATAGAGCCCTGGTTCCTTAGTCAGATCTGTAGAAACGGCACTGGTAAAAACCAAAAGTACAGCATACTACATAAAGGTGGATACTTGCACCTTTACAAACACAATGTGTGGCACAGGTTGTTCAACACTAGATTGCAGTGTTGGGGGAAGCCACGTTGAAATTAGCTTGACATGCTAAGCTACGTATGGAACATGTTTCCACCTAAAAAGGTGATTGCTACTCATAACTGCCATTACTCAGTGTGACTTTATTTCTGATAATGTGACGTCATATGTAAAAATGTTATTTTTAATCTTGCAATGTTACTTTATATTTCCTAATTATAACTTAGATTTTTTTTCACACATTGTATCTTGCATATCTCACATATCTTGCAGTTGTCAATTATTAACAATGTGACAAGTACCTTGTGTATTTTTTAGTTAGAAACTGGCTTCCATAATTTTTATAATTATTTGTTCTAATTTACCCTATAAAAAGTCTGAAAGATTTTTTCATGTTTTTGAAAGAAGTCTCTTATGTTCACTAGGGCTGCATTTATCTGATAAAAATAAAAATAGTAATATTTCTGAAAATATTTTTACAGTTTAAAATAAGTTTATATTTTAACATTTTTAAATAATTTATTCATGTGATGAATTTTCAGCAGCCATAACTCCAATCTTCAGAGTCATGTGATCATTCAGAAATCATTCTAATATGCTGATTTAGTGCTCAAAAACATTTCTTATCATTATCAATGCTGAAAACAGTTTGATATTTTAATATTAAATATTTTCGTAAATATTACATATTTGTAATATTTCTGTGGAAACCAGTTTTCAGGTTTCTTTGATGAACCGAACATTCAGAAGAACACCATTTTGTCAGGGTTTGTTTTGGGTTGTGTTGGTGTTCATGTCTTTTTCTTTGTATTCATGCTCTTAGTTTAGTATCCTGGTTTGCCATGTGTTCCTTGCCCCTCATGTGACCATGTCATGTGCTATCCTTGGTTCATGTGTCACTAGGTGCGTTCGACTTCATACGGCGCTGCGAAGACCGATCGGCGGCTGACTTGAAGCAGTGCATGCCAGTTAGAAATTTTGTCCGACTTGAACCGGCACCGAAGCCACGTCACTGTCACGTGTGGCATCAAAGTACCGCGATAGCATTTCGGGAGCAGCCGGCTGACTCAGCTGGTGCAGCTTTTTCAGAATGACTGCAGGAGCCTTAAAGACGACACAGCTGTTTCACGACTGGCCAAATTCACCACATGACAACAATGACGTGTGTTTCTAACATCTTCAATTCCAATACTGCTCACAAATCTGTTTTTAGAACAGTAAAAGCTTTTTTACTGTAGTTGCAATGTTATATTGAGTCACGTTTATAAAAAAAAAAACTGATAAAAACATATATACCCCGCACTTTATTAGTATTTAAATAGTATATGTTTATGTTGAACTTTATTCTTGAACAGATGGCGCTGTATCAAGCAGTATATAAAAAGTGTTTCTGTTGCTCATGAAAACGTTTCTGAAATGTCTGTGTATTTGACAAATATTGCATTTTATTCACTTAATCTGTTATAGAGTATGCAAACCAGTGTTAATTTCGTCCTAATTTTCATCAACTAAATTTTTTTCACCGACGAAAACGAGACGATGTCGAACTAAAACTTGTTTTGAATGACAGAAACTATGACGAAAATCTATTGACATTTTCGTCAACAAATAAAAACGAGACGAAAATGTTAGGGAGGGATGATTTGGGAAGAGATTCGTTCAGAACGAATCTGCTGCATAGTTACGAGGTTAGATGCGTACATATGAATCGGCGAGACATAAGCTAACATACACTTGCTGCACGTCTCATGAAACGTACAGAAATGTCGATATCTGGGAGTAAGAGAAGAGCAGACATATGGATAAATCTGATGACGCAAGAGAGAACTCAATTCGGTCCGGTTTTCTGAGCACAGACACTGAAGCAGCGCCTCTCACACAGCACACGAGTACTCTTTCGCGTCTCATGAACGGAGAAATACACACAAAATGATGTCGAATTGTCCGTTTTGACGAGTATTCAC
>NW_015636845.1:276309-278809 GCF_001515625.1 Sinocyclocheilus rhinocerous
CAGTTAAATCGGTGTCTATCATGATAAAACCTTAATATCAAACCTAGTGAATTTGGAAACTTATTAGATTTTCACCGACTAAATTTACTGTAGATTTAGTTGACTAAAACTAGACTAAAACTAAAATAAATTCAGAGGACTAAAATATGACTAAAACTAAATGGCATTTTAGTCAAAAGACTATGACTAAAACTAAATCAAAATTTGCTCTCAAAATGAACACTGATGCAAACACCACATGAGTGTCACTAACGGGAGCAGAAAGTGTCCTGACGTGTCTGTTTTCAACTCCGCCCCCGACTGCAAGCAACTACTCTCGTTGACCGCCGTCTGTAGCCGTGGTTCAAGTCAAACGCACCTATGTTCTCATTGGTTGTCTTAGTCATGTGTCTTGTTTCTCATTGGTTGGTTCTTGTCATGTGACCCTCATTGTTTGATATAAATAGCCCTCATGTTGCCTTTGTTCTTTGTCTAGCTTTGAATTGTGTAACCTGTTGTTGGTGAGTTGTGTTTCTGTTTATGCTAAGTCTGTTTCTGGTCAAGTCTGTTCATGCCATGCCATGCCAAGTCAAGTCCATTCCAAGTCAAGTCTGTTTCAAGTCAAGTTTTCGTTTGTTTGTATTTTGGATCACACTCTGCTTAATAAAACTGCACTTGGGTTCATCTACTACTCGCCTTCAGTGGAGTTCATTACACATTTATTTGAAAAAAAAAAGGTTTGAAACAATACAAAATTATGTACTGTCACTTTTGATCAATTTAATGTGTCCCTGTTGAATAAAAGTTTTAATTTCCTCAGAAAAAAATTTACTAAAAATTTTTGAACGGTACTATGTAATTTATCAGAGCCATATTTTTGACACACAAAACAATGTATTGTCAGTTAATTTAAACAAACCACCTGCTCAAATTGATTTACTTGATTGAATCCACTTTCCAATGTCACAAGAGAGAGGATAGTTTAGGAGAGTGTATATTTTCTTATTTCCTCCACTCACTCTGTTGTAAAGCTGTGAGCTCAATACAAAGATATAAACAGCAATGTAGCTTTTTTGCTGTATAACACTGCTGCTCATTAGAAAAAGGAAAAAGTACCTTGGAAATTTTATACTATTTACAATATATACTACCGTGACACTTAAAAAAGGTCAGTGTAAACCAGGGGTGCCCAAACTCGGTCCTGGAGGGCAGGTGTCCTGCAGAGTTTAGCTCCAGCTTGCCTCAACACACCTGCTTGGAAGTTTCTAGTATGCCTAGTAAGACCTTGATTAGCTGCTTCAGGTGTGTTTGATTAGGGTTGGAGCTAAACTCTGCAGGACACCGGCCCTCCAGGACCGAGTGTGGGCACCCCTGGTGTAAACCATAAATGCATTGTATTTCACTGGATAAAGGCACCTTCCAAATGCATAAATGAAAATGCAGTTAAATTAGTAGTGTATTGCTACTTTTAGTAATTTAGGCGCACTGCTAACACTACTGGGAGTTTGACATATTTATTTATTTGCTTATGTGTTTTTCTCTATAGGATCACTAGATGCATGACGCTTGTGTTCCCGCTAGAATATCGGTCATGCCTTAAAATCAAGATCAAAACCTCCTATCTGCTGCCTGGAAGCAGTGTGGAGAGCATGTAGACCCCTGGGAGATATGAGTTTGTGGCGTACAGCACAGCGGTTTGGGTCACCTTGACCCAACTAGCTGCAAAGTCCCTCACAAGACAGCAATCCCCCGCTGAGTTTGCAGACTTCAGAATGTGTTTGTCTTATTTCCTCTAAACATGGTCACTGCCTGTTGTTCAGCCAACCTAGATCAGGAGATCACAAGCTTTAAAAAACTCTATCAAATTCACTGCCTCACTGACTCCACTGACTCAATCAAAGCATCTTTTTTGGGGGTGGATGGGGGGCTGAGTCAGGGATGGAGGTAAAATTGGATAAGTCCATAATCGCCTTTGTGGTTTTGTAGACTCTGCTTCTTAGTTGCACACGATCTGGTGCCCTGACACAAGCAGAGAGGAGGATTATTGGATACTTTACTTCGGTGAGGAGTATAGTACTCATTAGGGCAGGAGGTCAGGGTTGAGTGGTGAAGGACAGAGGGTATGTTAGGGTGCAGTGGGCTAATACACCAACTGAAAATAGCTTTAGAACAGCACAAATATTTCCATGCTAGTCAAGCCTGGCTTATTTTGGTTAGCAGGGCTGTGCACCACTCAGAATTGAATTGAGAATGCTTTTTCAGTTCCAGAAAGTTTGTGAATCAAAAAGAATACAGAATTATAATTCAGATTTGAGTTATCATGAACTAAAACCATAACAAATGCTCATTACTTGAAATATAATAAACATTAACTGAAATAACATTAAATAAAAAATGTAAAATTATTTTATTTCAGCATTTCCAAATGCAACATTTCTCAATTTCATTTAGTTTATGTTAAGTACTAAAATAACTAAAACTAAATAAACTAAAACTTAATAAAGGTTGATAAACTATTTAG
>NW_015636845.1:283809-300954 GCF_001515625.1 Sinocyclocheilus rhinocerous
AGACGCGCTGAGCGCTTGTCATATAATCACAAATGTTCAGTGTTTTCAACCATATAATGCTTATTTTAGATTTCAGACATTTAAATACACACAAGTACTAGCAAAACCATACATTTATAGTTTGTAAAATACACACTGATGTCTATGGAAACGGCAATAATGATCCTTACAAATATAATCTGACGACATGTTTTATTGATATCTTATACAGATTGTGTAGGTAACTATTAAGTTTACTCTGCTCTTCTCCCAGTTTACTGGAGACCTACTTTAAGGTGTTTCGGTAGGAGAGAATTAATTTGCGTGTTGTAAATCCCACAGCTCCGATTCAGCACGAACATGGCGGCGCCCATCACCCGGTATAGATCAGCTAACACGGTCGATATAAAAGTGTTTAAACTACCAAATAGATTTACTTGCACATATTTCAGAATCGGAATATCAGATATTTCATAATATAGAGAGCATGTTTGTGAATATTTTGAATAAAACAGGAAACACGAAATAAAAGCAATCCATGTGTCATACAGAGCTATTGTGGCTGCGTTGTGTCACATGACAAGCATGACGCGTCGCCATGGAAACAATAAGGCGATACATTCTAAAATAACGGTCGCCTAAAAAAAACTCACGCTGGGGGCTCAGCTAGAATATTTTAAACTCACGTGCGAAAGGGTTAATTCTTGATATCAACAATTACTTTTCAACTAGTAAAAACTATAATTCTTGATATCTGTAATTGTATTTTCACTAGTTAAATGTCACCATAGGCTGCCATTCAAAATCAATTGTTGATATCAAGAATTAATTTCTTACTAGTTGAAATTCCAATTTCACATATCAGAAATACAATTCTTACTAGTAAAAACCTTTATTTGTGATATCAGTAATCCCCTGGTTACTAGTACAGATGTCTATTCTTGATATCAACAATTTAATTGTCACTAGTGACAATGTTCATTTCTGATATCATGAATGTGATTGTTACTAGTAAGAAACCAATTTTAGATATCAGAAATTATATTGATATCATATTGACTTCTTCAGAAAGTCTTCAGACTGGGATCGTTAATAGCTCAAAATGTAATTGAAACGACTTTGAATGAAATCTGAAGTTCATAAATGTACCTGATGCTTTCAGCCTGTCCTAACTGTCCGCTGTTTGAGGTACAATAACCTCTTTGACTCTCAGATGTTCTTTTTTTGGCCATTTTGCCACTTTTTGTTATATATCAATGGCCTCTGGAAGCAAAGAGAAGTGAAGCGGTTGCCCTATCTTTAAACACATTAGAGATTCTAAGGGGGGAGCATGAATATTTTATGCTGTGATCACTTAGCCAAAGGTTTATGCGGTTTTGTTGAATATGTGTGGATGGATTGTCAACGTTGAGTAAATAAATATGAACAAACAGCAAGAAACATAGTCTGGATGCAAAAAATCAATGCGTTCAGGCCAGGAGCCAGAATCAGTCTCCTTCCTCTGTGGCAAACCATATACCCCACAATGATTATTCCTCAGAGACGAGCAATAACACTTCCTGTACACTCTATAGCATCTGTCTCATAGTCTGGTGCATTGCATCAATGATGTATGAGGAGATGGCATCGAGGGAGGTTTATACTGTAGGCATGAAAGATTCATAAATGTCATTCAAAACAGAATATTAGACAGCCACCACAAAATGTCTGCACGTCATTTAGAGAGAGGCTCTGTTACGAAGAAAGAAGCCTTTTGTCACCTATGGAGATTGTGGCTTGAGCTATTTTTGGTCTTGCTTAATGGACTCGTGAAAGGTTCCAATGCAAGCGAGCAACTCAACCTCAGTGGGCTTCCTCTGACTGCATTCACAAGCTTAGAAAAAAGGCAATTGCGGTGGACAATTAACCTTTAGATCTGGGCTCTGATTGGTTGAATTGTGGTTTGACCTTTAATTGTAAGTCTAAGGGGGACAGTGAGACAGCTGTTTGCTTTTAATACATCAGTAAACATGCAGAAATCAGGTCTTGCCCCATTGGTTTTACAAACACATCAGCTGTATTAACAGCTCATTATGGACTTTGTTGATGATATGTGGCATGCCCTTCAATGTTTTCCTTGCTGTGATCTCAGTGAGAGGTGCATCTGTGGTGTCAGCATACTTAAGACATACTGTTACAGCACTGGTGTTTTCTCAGAGGAGGCATGACTATAATTAAAGGGATGAAAATAAACATAAATAAATAAAACAAAACACAAAAATATAGCACATAATCATTTAGAACATGGATACACATTTATATATAGTCTAAGTATAATATATATATACTTAGATCAAAGCCTATAATACTAAAACTAAAACCATATTTTCATTACTTGAAATAAAATAAATGTTAACTGAAATAAAATATATTTAAAAAAAAATGTATTTCAGCTAGGCAACATTTTTCATTTTTGTTTAGTTCAGTTTTACTAAATTACCAAAATAACTCAAATTAAATAAACTAAAACTAATAAGTAAAAATTAATTTAAAAAAAACTATATAGATATATTAAAAAAACAAAAATAAGAAAAATGACAAAAACATTAAAAATAAAATCTTATTAAAAATATTAACAAAAACTGTAATAAAGTATGACTGCCTTTTTTCAGAATTCTACCAACTGCATAACTGATGCGCACTTATCAGAATCAGAATCACAATCAGAATGAGCTTTATTGCCAGGTATGTTTACACATACAAGGAATTTGAATTTGTTTTCGTGACAAAAGCTTCCACAGTGAATGACAGTGACAGAACAAAAAAACACAGATAATAAAAAAAAAAAATAAATAAAAAAAATAGAACAAGTAAAATAAGGAATAAAAAATATACAAATCGACAATTGTATGTACAGGTATATAACAATAGACAGTTGTGTGTACAGGTATATTATGTGCAAATGGAAATGTAGACTGAATGAGTGTAGGTGAACAGTTATGAATTGTGCATTGGTGTCTGAAAGTGAACTCAGCACTTAGTATGTTCTAAGCATGTGCGGATTAACAATTTGAGGCCCAAGAGGATAATAGAAGGATTTATAGAACACTAAGAAAAGTAATGAATATGTAATTATAGATTTTCTATCAATCTCAATGACCTGCATATTCATCTCAAGAGAGCAATATACGAGGAATATATACAGTAGAAGAATGTATGTGCATGCGCAAGAACATCAGAGGAAGAGTTGACAGAAGTATGAATTTTTTATGCACATGTGCAAATAATTCTGTAGGCTTTTTTTAAGGTTTCGCATGTATGAGTGTGACTCTGAGATTCACAGCTGTCTGCCTGCTTATCTCTCCTGTTGAGTTGCTCTATAATTCATGGATGAAGAGTCAGCACTGGAAGATCACCATCTACTAACCAGGGATCAGATGTTCAAGTCCCTGTTAGTGCTGCGGATGCAAATAAACGACTATAGCTTCAGATTGGCGACCGATGGCAAACAACAACAAACAGTCTGTCCTCAGAGAGAGAAAGTGGAAGCGAAAGAGCCATTCATTTTAGTCATATCCACTAACATATTAATAAAGGAAGAGGCCAATATCATAAAATATTGATGCCCCCGTCCTGTAGTGGGAGAGCTGACTTGTGTTCCTGCAGGTTATGCTTTATGTTTTAATATTGAATAAATGTCTATATCAATATTAGATCTAATACTCCTCTCCTTGCATCTTAACAGTGCTGAGCTGAGCTTTTAGGTGTCGTCCTCGGCCAAAGAATGGGAATTTCCATCATTCCCCCTGACCAAATCTTTCCTGCAGCACCTCGTGACCTTCACAACATTCAGACAGTCATTAGGTGGAATTAACAGTGGCAATTAACCTTTCACAGATCACAGGAAGTTAGAGTCACAAAGTGTGTGTGTGAGGACTACATGATGTCTTCACGCGTCAGTGTGAGTATGCAGACATTAAGAAGCAATTAAGAACCCATTAGGATGCAAATACTTCTTAAAAGTACAAGAGTTCTGTCCTAGTTCACATACTTCTGCACTATTTTACAGAAAAGGGGGTTAGTTGTCACATAGTTGATATCATGGGCGTCGCTAGGCCATTTTTAGGGGGGCTATAGCCTGACTACTCAGCCCCCCTAAAATTTTGCGATTAGCTCCATAAACTGTACATGAATTCGTGATCGCCTCAGTCCCCTTTAAATTTCATATGAAAACTGCGGCAGACTTCGATCGGCTCCTCCCCGTCTTTCAGAGCGTTCTTTTTCAATCCGCACATTCCGCAGACCGCAGCGGCGCAGAGCGAGAAACAGAGGACAAGGTGTGTGTTTAACGATAGATAGTTATAATATCTGCATCTGTGCAGTTCTGTTCTTTATCATAAATACGGTTTACAAAATATCAATCAGTTCCCCATCTACTGTAGCCTAAGTTTTCGCTGCGTTCACCCCTCATCACACCACACAGCTGTTTCCTCCAGTGAAAATGAAGCACATATGAATGCCTACTTTATAAAATGATCATGTTGCCATCTCATTTGAAAATGTAACTTTCAATGTAATACATTTTCCAGTGCATGTGGCAAAGAGGTTTACATACTTGAGCTAAGGAAAGAGGGTTGTACTAGAAATGCAAACAGTAAAATGTTGTGTGTGTACAGTAAACAGGTGTTTGTGTGTGAGAGATCATGAAGACTTGTATTTGGCTTATTCAGTTATATGTTATACTTATCTATGCAATACAGTGGAATACTGCACTTTTTGCCTGGCCAGAGACTGAAGGATGATAAGCAATCTGAGCAGGAACAGGCTTTGATGAAACAGATTTGGACTAATCTATCGCTCTGCTCAGTCTCAACCTGTTATTCTTGCACCAAATGAGATCTTAATCACCACATCGATTACACCTTATTTGTCAGAGAACAAACAAATGATCCTGCATGCATCAAACAGGATGGTTTTGAGCTAGTGCAAAAAGAATGAAACATAAAACGGATGATTTCACAGTGTGGATAGGATATTTGTGTTGTTTTTGTTGGTTTATGTAGGAATTTCTTGCACTTTTTCTTATGATCTTCTGATTTATGTAATATAAACTAAGGTCTTAGTTATATTTATTACAAATTTGTTCCAATTTGATGCTGTTATTTTAGTGATCATGATTGTATATGTTGCATGGAAATGTTTTTCTGTTTTGTAAGAATATTTTAGTCTGCTTGGACAAAAGAAGTCCAATATGTCAGCAAACAGTGTTTTCCTTACAGTCAGTTCAAAACTGGACCACATATTTCCAACAATAGCCAATGACATTTTTTTGTAAAATTATTGAATATTTTAATTTAGAATTTCCTTAATAATTTATACAACAAAACTCCTTATACAACTGAATGTTTATCTTTATCGTTGTTATATATGTTGTTCATTGATTATGACTCTAATATGTTGCACAAGCAAAGTTTTCCTTATAGTCAATTCAACCTTTCAATTAGACCACATAATATTTTATGCATATTATAACGTATTATAATGTTCAACAACAGCCATATTTTTGGGAAAAAAAATTATATATAAATTATAATATCATTAATAACATTAAAAACTCTGTTGTATCTGTATCTTTGTTGTTGTTATTTTCTTTGTTCTATCGGACATAACCATAAAATGACTCGTGGTTGAGTGATTGATGAGAGGCAGTTAACTACGAACGGGTCTGAACGATTCATTGACTGAATGAATCTGATTCAAACCGCAAATGCACAAGCGATTCTGAGGCTGTTAAAGGGTTTGTTCACCCAAAAATAAAAATTAGCCCATGAATTACTCACCCTCAAGGCATCGTAGGTCTATATGACTTTAAAGGGGGGGGGGGCAACAAAGGCCTCCTGTAGCAAATCGATGTGTTTTTGTAAGAAAAATAACCATATTTAAAACGTAATAATAAATTTAATCTAGCTTGTGCTCACTGTTGTACATGGAAGCAGCTCCGGGCGGATGAAGTAGGATGTCGGCATTGCGCATGCGCCGCTCAGAAGTGACGAACGCGTAAACAAACGTGCTCCTGTAAACAAACGTTGGTTTTCATGAGACTCACCGGCGCATGCGCAACGCCGACATCTTACGTCATCCCCCCGGCCCACCCGGAGCTGCTTCCATGTACAACTGTTGGCGCAAACTAGATTAAAGTGATTATTACGTTTTGAATATGGATATTTTTCTTACAAAAACACATCGATTTGCTACAGGAGGCCTTTGTTCACCCCCCGGAGCCGTGTGAGGCACTTTTTATTATGGATGGATGCGCTTTATTTCACTTCTTTTGGACTGATGAACTGCAACACCTGCTGACTACCATTAAACAGCTTGGAAGATCAAAGTCATCTTTTATTATAACTCCGATTGGATTCATCTGAAAGAAGGAAGTCATATACGCCTAGGATTATGGAGGAACGAGAGTGCCACTTAAAAAAAAAAGAAGAATCAATTTATTGATTTAATAATTCAAACATAAAAATGTATATAAATAAATCACTTTTTAAATTGACAAATTAACAGACATATTTAAAGATGTTTATTTAATTTGTGTTTTTAAATGTAGTTTAATAAATAAAATTATTATTATTATTTGTAAGTCGCTTTGGATAAAAGCGTCTGCTAAATGACTAAAATTAAAAGTAAGTAAAAGTAATAAAACAATAAAACAATACATTTAAAAAAATTATTTTTTAATGTATAAATAAATAGACAAATTTAAAACTGTTTATTTAATTCATGTTTTAAAACGTGGATTAATAAAACAATAAAAAGTACATTAATACATCTTTTTAAATGCACATTTTAAATTGCTTTTTAAAAATCCTTTTGGCAATCGCTTTTCCCTCTCTATTTGCCAATTGCTTTTCTTTGTCCTTTTGCCAAATGCTTTTCTTTATCCATTTGTCAATCGTGTTAAAAAATGCCATTGGACAGGACACACGTGGGAGCAACCAATCAACTTTCGCCTCGATTTGAAGAGCCAACCCCTCTCTCACTTGTAAATGTAACACGCACTGTCATTGGACAGTGAGAAAAGCCATATGTCATTACAGCGGGATTATGAAGACTGATTCAAGAGACGCAAAATGTCAGGGGAATCTGAACGTGCTTGGAGAGGGATTGTGGATGATTTGTTAGCTTTAGCTGATTTCTGCTAAATAAATTCTCCACTCGGTTATCAGGGGCTGGCACAAAATGCGGCATCTCCAGCAGCACGGACTTTCTTTGCTGGCCAATTACATAATTCGATGTAATACTTTTACTTTAAAAACTACATTTCAACAAAATAACATTATGTACCATAGGACTGTCATTTGTAAGCATTTATCATAAAGTTTGTTAATAAAGTTAGTTTATGTTTGATATTCGCTGCATAATCGTCTAGGCTGCTTTAGGGACCGTCTGCAAGTTTACCTCACAGTACAAAACGAAGTTTAATAATTCAAATTAATGTTTGCAGGGCTATAGTAAAAACAAAGTTTTTTTTTATAACTTTGGGCTATAGAAAAAAGCCTTTTCAGGGCTATATATAAAAAAGTGATTTATTTATATACATTTTTATGTTTGAATGATTAAATCAATAAATTGATTCTTCATTTTATTTTTAAGTGGCACTCTCGGTCCTCCATATAGGATGGCTTGAGGGTGAGTAAATAATGGGCTAATTTTAATTTTTGGGTGAACTATCCCTTTAAAGGTCCGCTGAAGTGCTTTGAAACACGCAGCATTGTTCTGTGTGTTGACATAATTTCAACTGAAACAGGAAGTCAGGTCGGGACATATCAAGCAGCCCCGCCCCCCTTTTAAAATAGCCAATAGCGTTTCATTTATATCACAGTTTCAGTTTGGACCAGAGTACATTAATACATCTTTTTAAATGCACATTTTAAATTGCTTTTTAAAAATCCTTTTGGCAATCGCTTTTCCCTCTCTATTTGCCAATTGCTTTTCTTTGTCCTTTTGCCAAATGCTTTTCTTTATCCATTTGTCAATCGTGTTAAAAAATGCCATTGGACAGGACACACGTGGGAGCAACCAATCAACTTTCGCCTCGATTTGAAGAGCCAACCCCTCTCTCACTTGTAAATGTAACACGCACTGTCATTGGACAGTGAGAAAAGCCATATGTCATTACAGCGGGATTATGAAGACTGATTCAAGAGACGCAAAATGTCAGGGGAATCTGAACGTGCTTGGAGAGGGATTGTGGATGATTTGTTAGCTTTAGCTGATTTCTGCTAAATAAATTCTCCACTCGGTTATCAGGGGCTGGCACAAAATGCGGCATCTCCAGCAGCACGGACTTTCTTTGCTGGCCAATTACATAATTCGATGTAATACTTTTACTTTAAAAACTACATTTCAACAAAATAACATTATGTACCATAGGACTGTCATTTGTAAGCATTTATCATAAAGTTTGTTAATAAAGTTAGTTTATGTTTGATATTCGCTGCATAATCGTCTAGGCTGCTTTAGGGACCGTCTGCAAGTTTACCTCACAGTACAAAACGAAGTTTAATAATTCAAATTAATGTTTGCAGGGCTATAGTAAAAACAAAGTTTTTTTTTATAACTTTGGGCTATAGAAAAAAGCCTTTTCAGGGCTATATATAAAAAAGTGATTTATTTATATACATTTTTATGTTTGAATGATTAAATCAATAAATTGATTCTTCATTTTATTTTTAAGTGGCACTCTCGGTCCTCCATATAGGATGGCTTGAGGGTGAGTAAATAATGGGCTAATTTTAATTTTTGGGTGAACTATCCCTTTAAAGGTCCGCTGAAGTGCTTTGAAACACGCAGCATTGTTCTGTGTGTTGACATAATTTCAACTGAAACAGGAAGTCAGGTCGGGACATATCAAGCAGCCCCGCCCCCCTTTTAAAATAGCCAATAGCGTTTCATTTATATCACAGTTTCAGTTTGGACCAGAGCCGTTGAGCTCGGTAAAGCCGCATTTGACAGCATATGACAGCCACAATCTCATTTTGCTATAAAATATTGCATTCTGTGTAGAATTCAAACTGGTCCGTTAAGTTTTATGGTCTGACGACTCGTGCATATTATCCTCGCCGTGTATCGTGTCTGTGGACTGGAGCAGACTGTGTGTGCGGCGGTTAGCGTGACATGGTGCGAAACCAGACTTCATTCGCCTCAACGGAAAGCAAATTTACACTGTCTGAATCATTCCCTATCCCCTATATAGTGCACTTCGTGCCATTCACCGTATGGAAAATACAAATCCTGCGAACAAGTGACCGATTTGAGCCACAGCTTCAGCGACGCTTCGAGTTCTAGAGAGCATTTGATTGGACAGAAAGTTTGATGAGAAGCTGAAGTGCAGTGTGATGTCATCAAAATCGCTGATCCATATTGGCGGAAGTGAGAGACTGCAAGTTTTGAATGCTTATATCCAGAGGCGGACAGTAACTAAGTACATTTACTTGAGTATTGTACTTAAGTACACTTTTTGAGTATCTGTACTTTACTTGAATATTATTTTTACTTGAAACTTATGACTTTAACTTCACTACATTTGAAAGACGAATATTGTACTTTTCACTCCACTACATTTCTATCAAGATCCTCGAAGTAGAAAGTCGTTAGCAGCTTTGAAAGTCAGTGGGTGATTTTTTTCTTCTCTAAAACGTGACTTTCTTTTTTCAGACAGTTTATCAATAATCACTCTTGGGGCTACATGAAGTGATTTCCCAGCATTTTTTGAGCACTGACCAGTTCCAAATGTGATATTTATTTACAACAATTCAATAATAAGAAGTTAATATTGTGGTTTATATTAGACACAATATTGTCTGATTTTGCTAAATTGTGTACATGAAAATATTACCTATAAAGCCACAGAAGAACTGGTGTGCATCTCCCAATAAAACACAATAGGTGTTTGACTGAAGCAGCACTGCAGACCATATTCTGTGTATGACATCAAGTAATGGAGTTGTGTACTCTGTCCGCCTCTGCGTATATCTTGCAAAAGCGAATTTTGTCATTGTTTTGGAGCACACTATCTTATAGATAATCTTAAGCCTAACATATTCATACCAAAAGCCAAAAAAATTCAATTTTGATTTCATGGAGACTTTAAGTGAATCTTTTTGTCTGACTCGTTGTTTTTCACAAATTCGGTCATCATGGTTTGAGCTGTGTTCGCTGTTGCTTGAAGGAAAGTAAACACCGTCACGCACTGTAAGGAGATTATATTCAACTAAACCGCATAAGGATGTCATACACAAAGGTTTCCTGACTACATTTTTTATTTTTTAAAATCTTTAAAGTATTGGACTTAGTGCTATTGAAAAGATTGTTTATATTCCATAGAAACAGTATTCCACCTCATGGCAAAAGAAATAAAAAGGTAATTGAGAACTGAAGTCACACTGTAAATGTAAGAAACAACGTTGCAAAATTATCTTTTACTTATTTATTTATTTACTCTGAGGTGGAAACTGCTTCCAAAAAAATTGCTATCTAGAGGTGAGTGTTGTTGGATGAGTCACTAAAATGGCATAGATTTTCATGAGGGTAAAAAATCACGTACTAAAACTCCATTCCAAGGTATATGTGAGCCAATGTGCATGTTGCGTGCGTGAGAATGACACACACCTTATGTTTGCATAAGGATTATCCAGTGTCAGCAGCTCTTTGGTGAAGGTGGAACAGATTGCTTAATGTACAGATGTTTCATGTGCTGTCACGGGGATCAGTCATTTGCTGAATTCTTTGTTTCTCTCTACCTCATCCGGTTATCCTGCAAAACCCTTATCGTTGAGTCTTTCTGCTGCGTCTCACCTTTGTGCCTCTGGCCTCTTATCGCTGCACAGGAGCAGAGGATCCGGGCCAATCCGAAGGCCAGGGCCGCTCACTGCCTTTGATGTCAGGAGCTTTGGCGGTAGATCAGCTGGATTTATGAGAAAAGGTGCCTTTGAAATGCGGAGGCACAGAGGACGTGGCATTCCTCTGACTCACGTTCACTATCTATAGAGTCAAAAAAAGGATGGAAGTGTGAAATGTGAGGCGTTAATAATGTAACTGCTTTAAATATATCCGTCATCAATTTATATTCAAGGGCAGGAGGCCCTTTGGGAGGCAGAGGGAGGCTGGAGGATTCTCTAGAGAGCGACTTAGTGTAAGTGCATGATGGGATGGGTCAGTGAGGCACTGCTCAAGACGTTACATTAAAGCACCGATCTTTTTCTCTTCTCAGCTTTCTGTTATACAACAGGGGCTGCAACACCAAAAGCCACACACACCGAGTTCTCATGTCTGACTTGCTGCTGCTTGAGGAAGAGGTTCATTTCAGATGCAGTCTCTCTCCTCCACTGATTTACTTTGCAGTGAAACATGGGAAACCTTCAAGTAAGACAGATAAAGGCAAGAGACTGTTCTGAAAAGTTAGTTTAATTTTCTTTTGAAATTACCTTTTCCATTTTGTTACAAAGAGTTTCAGTCAATTTTAATCAAAGATATTAAACATCGTATCAAACTAATAATGTGTTGAGATAGGTGTTAAGTGCATTGTGCCATCCAAGGTTAAATTTATTCAGGGTGGGATATAATTGTGACTTTCAGTTTAAGTTTTGTAATTTAATTTAAAATAAGAAGACTTGTGCCCAGGGTTGTGAAACTATATATTTAATTTTCATACTTTCGGTTATCAGTTATTTAGTGTATAAAATTATTTGGGCTGGGTTTTGACACAAATTTCACGATGCAATTCGATTTTGACTCATAAGCTTTCGATCGATTCAATTCTATATCTTTTATTTTATATATCAGGTGCAGTAATTTTCTCAAGGAAAAAACCCTCAATATATATAAAATATAGGTACATGAGTCAGTTGGTACTACTGTACATCACTATAATATTCAAGGTTAAAATTAACTGATTTATATATAGGATCACGCACACTTCGCACTGCCACTTCTCTTGAACTGAGGTGCCAAAACGGCATTTATTGTTTGAATACTGTAATAAAATGGTAAGAATTTGAAATCTGAAACTTTGTTTCATATCAAAAGTTACAAAGCACAAAGCTTATTGTGATTTATTGGATGGGAGGTGTGCTACAATGTTCCGTTCATTAACAGGCTAGGCTAATCGATTCTTGGAATTAAGAATCGATATAGTTTTGTGAAAATGAGAATTGATTAAATTGAGAAATCGATATTTTTTACCCAGCCCTATAAATTATAGCAACAATATTGACATTTCACTGATAAATGTAAAAAAATAATAATAAAGGGATTAAACATGAAACTTTGGATTGTCCTTGATGACTGTTTGCTGTAGCAGTTTGCAGCGCACTTTCAGAAAACCCTTTCCCCAGCTCCACCTGTGGAGATATGGTACGGGTAATTTCATGTGTTATATGTGCAGCAGCCATATGTCTTACATGTTCACAGCAACATGTCTGTGGATGTATTGGCAGTAGCCAATCTCTGTACTTGCTCTGCCGCTGCCGTAGCAGATCTATTCTGATTCATGCCAATCAGAGAGTTGTCATGACAATTGTTATTGGATTAATTAATGGATTTTCGTAAATGCGTTTTAGCTATATCAATATTACACATAGTAAACGTTAGCACTAACTATTCACTATTCATTGTTACAGTTATTTTACATAACACCTGTTTTGTAGAAGGACTTAGGAGAAGTCATAGATGAAATAGAAGTAGAAAAGTGAAAAGTATTTTTTACATCATTTAAAAAAAATTTTTAGCCTTCAGCTACATCAGCACATCAGCAAAGAAAAAAAAATTACCTGAGCTAGTCTTTTCAGCAGTGAAATCAGAGACAATCGTTTTGGATATTTTCTCCAGAGTCCTTGTAATTGTTCACATATTGTAATAGAGAGCTAAAGCAGGAGAAAATAAGTGTGTGTGTGTGTGTGTGTGTGTGTGTGAGTGTGAGTGTGAGTGTGAGAGAGAGAGAGAAAGAGAGAGAGAGAGAGAGAGAGAGAGTACCAGCACAGAGGTCAATTTCCCAGCGATTAACCACAACTATCTGAGCAATAGTCATTACTTAACAGTTTTTCTCCCTTGAAGTGTCCAATGCTGACAGGAAACCACAATGAGAGTTTACTGGAAGAAAACAATTTTAATCTTCCTTTAAAAAGCAATTAATGACGGTTTCATCAAATGCCTAAAGGTCAAACATTGATTGAATTCCCGTGTTATCGTTTAGTAGCGATGAGAAAGATATCCCACCAGACTGCTTTCGGTTTCTGTCCATGTTTGTGTGCCTGTATGGTTTCATATGACCTTCATATATAAATTATTTGTAAGAGAAAAAGGTGGAACCATTGTGAGGTTGTGCAGAGTTCACGGCTTTTTACAGAGAAGTATAATCTTTTATGTTAGCTTGCAAAGGCAAAAAATATAATCAGGGATTTGCTGCCTGCATGGTTATGCTATACCTTATTTTCCTTTTGGTTATATGTTAAATAATCCCATCTATATTTTACCTGTCAAACATAGTTTTAATATTTCAAATCAATCCATGACTTATTATGGACAATTATTATGAAGATGTCTTAAAGGCATTACGGATTTTGTGATTATTAACATCATCTGTTTGAGTGAGGCTGATATTTCTTCTTAATTTAGCTTAAAAAAGACTTTGGGGCACAGCCATCAGTCTGTAGTCTCCCATATTTTTGATATCTAAATATCAATCTAAGAATGTACTTAGTAAAATCAAATCATTCTGACCTTTACAAATACATGTCGATAAACAGATATTTGGCTTGTTTATACTCTTTATGCATTCCTTAATCATAACAGACTTGCAGAAATCTGCTTACAGAAATCTCATTCATATTCAAATGCCCACCATTTGCATAGTTTGTAATAAATACTTGACTTTCAGCAAACAATAAGAGTAATTTCAGCTGTTTTACGCATTGTACTTTATGTAAATCCATTATCTGTCTGTTTCCATAGATTTTCCACCACAGTCAACTGAGAAAATGTGTAAAATAACACATCATTCTTATGTGTTTCCTCCTGTGATTATGCAATTTCTCAGTGTTTTTATGAAACATATGTGATGCTGTATGTATAATGTATTTGAACCCTGTTAAAAAATATGTTGGAGTGTGCTTTTATTAAAAATTAATAGAGTAAGTTGAAAGATGAAATTCAGTAACTAAAAAATATTTGTTCTCTACAATAAGTATTCTAAACAATAGTTCAGTTTCTGACCATAAATGTTTTGTATTTATTTATTTATTTTTTCTGTAAATTTCTACTTGCTTCCATTTTTTTCCACATTAGAGTTCAATATGTATTGAATATGTAAAGAAAATGGCAGGAAGTAGGAAATCTACTTTATCTACTAAATCCAATATTCAGTATTCAGAGTTCAGTATAAAGAGTTTTTAAAAAATCTTGTTTTTTACAAAGAATGGCAAGAGCTAGGATATGGACTTTGACTGTGGGGCAGCAGAGATGACAGTGGAGATGCTTTTAGCAAAAATGGCTGGATGAATGAACACAGTGATTCATCATCATTATTATTTCTTTGAAATCCAATATTTAAGTGTACCTTCATGAGTGAGGAACAAATGGGTCTCCTTATTCCAGAAACCATTTGCATTTGCATAAAAGGAGCTCTTTTCACTGATCGCTAAGGTAGCTGGACTGAAAAAAGTCTTGAGCGTCAATTTATAGCCACTCACAAATGAATCCAGCAATCATTCCTCAAGCCTGCGAGATCAATTGGTCTTTCCAAAGACATAAACTAAATTAAATGATTGCTTAGTGGAATAGCGCTTAATTGCCAAGTCCCAGGTCACAGTAAAAGTCAAGTCGTTCTAGTTTTAGTTTATTTTTGTTGTACTGCTTCGAGAATAAAGATCTCTTTGATAACAAAAGCATCTCAATGTCATCGAGACTAAGCGTTTTCCTGCTGCAATAAACATGCACAGCCTTGCCTCGCATCTCATTTCATCTGGATGTTTACCAGTGATGTGATGTTGTTAATGCACACTCAACCAGGCTGTTCCACTCACAAAAAGCACTCTGTCAAAATGAGGATGGCTATGAGAAGACTGATGGCCTTCACATTTGCCAAGCGCACCATTAAGGAAATGTTTAGACCCATAAACAAAATGACATAACGGGTGGCTATAGCCCTTAACAATGCCATAAGGGGAAGGTTATGGCATTTGCCTGCACTCAAAAGCAGAGTTTTAAACCCACAGCCTGTAAATCTGCCCGTGTCACTGGAGATTGTGACTTTCATCAGTTCCTGTCACCCTGAACCGTGACGTCACTTTTAGTGTGGCTGTGTGATTTATGAGGACGAGAGAGCGCAGCCAATGGCCTGTCTCGACATCAGTCATGTCAATGTTACCAAAATACAATTCAGTCAGAGTTAGTGTAGTCTGGGCCTCAGACGGCATACCCACAGACTGTTCTCTAACCGTCTGATGCAAACATGCTAAACTGGCAGGCACTTTCTCCATCTGGCCAACTCTAATCTGGCTGGTTTTACTCAACTTTATCAGTTCGTATGGAAACAAAGTTGTTTTAAAAAAATTGTCAGGTTGAAACTAGTATGGTTGAAGAGGAATTAATCACTGGATTTACTAAAGTTCGCAAGGAAAGGCATCAATTTTTTTAAAAGACACTAATGCATCTAAACTAGATATGAGTAGCAATGGATGAATGTTTTCTGGGTTATGTTCCAGCCATCCGTTTGTTCATCCATCCAGTGAGTGAGTGAATTCTGTATAACAGTTTGCAGAAACATCCATGCCATTTTGAAATGCTTGCAAAAAAAAAAAAAAAAAAAAAAAAAAAAAAAAAAAAAAAAAAAAAAAAAAAAAAAAAAAAAAAAAAAAAAAAAAAAAAAAAAAAAAAAAAAAAAAAAAAAAAAAAAAAAAAAAAAAAAAAAAAAAAAAAAAAAAAAAAAAAAAAAAAAAAAAAAAAAAAAAAAAAAAAAAAAAAAAAAAAAAAAAAAAAAAAAAAAAAAAAAAAAAAAAAAAAAAAAAAAAAAAAAAAAAAAAAAAAAAAAAAAAAAAAAAAAAAAAAAAAAAAAAAAAAAAAAAAAAAAAAAAAAAAAAAAAAAAAAAAAAAAAAAAAAAAAAAAAAAAAAAAAAAAAAAAAAAAAAAAAAAAAAAAAAAAAAAAAAAAAAAAAAAAAAAAAAAAAAAAAAAAAAAAAAAAAAAAAAAAAAAAAAAAAAAAAAAAAAAAAAAAAAAAAAAAAAAAAAAAAAAAAAAAAAAAAAAAAAAAAAAAAAAAAAAAAAAAAAAAAAAAAAAAAAAAAAAAAAAAAAAAAAAAAAAAAAAAAAAAAAAAAAAAAAAAAAAAAAAAAAAAAAAAAAAAAAAAAAAAAAAAAAAAAAAAAAAAAAAAAAAAAAAAAAAAAAAAAAAAAAAAAAAAAAAAAAAAAAAAAAAAAAAAAAAAAAAAAAAAAAAAAAAAAAAAAAAAAAAAAAAAAAAAAAAAAAAAAAAAAAAAAAAAAAAAAAAAAAAAAAAAAAAAAAAAAAAAAAAAAAAAAAAAAAAAAAAAAAAAAAAAAAAAAAAAAAAAAAAAAAAAAAAAAAAAAAAAAAAAAAAAAAAAAAAAAAAAAAAAAAAAAAAAAACTTGAAACAAGACAAATTTACTTGAGAAGCAACACTGCATACGATATTAAGACTTATTTACCAAAAATGTGTCAAATTTGAGTGCATTTTTTTGACTGAACTGACAACATTTCACTTTTTTTTTAATTTTTTTTATTTAAAAACAAGTGAAAAACAAATGCCAGTGCAGAAAGAAAACAATTTATATGAGCATTTATATTCAAGACACAATGAAAACAAGTTCTAATATTGAATGCAGTCAAACATACATATATAGTTAAGGGTATTTAGATATATTAAAAATAAAAATAAAAAAGATTTTAAAAAAAAGTCATGATTTTTTTTTCTCAGTAGTTTCATCTGCAGCTTCATCTGCCGCCTCGGGGGGCGCTGCAGCTCCATCGGCCGCCTCTGGGGGCGCTGCAACCTCTTCGGCCACCACCGGGGGTGCTGCAGCTTCATCGGCCGCCTCTGGGGGCGCTGCAACCTCTTCGGCCACCACCGGGAGTGCTGCAGTTTCATCAGCCGCCTCTGGGGGCGCTGCAACCT
>NW_015636845.1:301005-302309 GCF_001515625.1 Sinocyclocheilus rhinocerous
CCTCGTTGACGGAGGGAGCTCAGGGTCTCCAGCTGGAGCATGCGCTGGTAGAGGGGGCTGGAGAGAGTAGAGACCGGTAGTCGGTGTGAGCCCATTCTCCGCTGAGTCCCCATGTTGGCTGATCCGTTCTGTCACGGTGCGTGCGGGGAGATGAAGCGAGGACTCAAGTGCAGGAGGAATGGCTATTTATTTTGATAATAATAAAATGAAACAAAAACAAACCACCCGAGAACAACAGACAGGCCTAAAGCTGCACCACATGCAGACACAAAACACACACACAATGAGAAATGACGGATCAGCACAGGATGACAGACACCAGGAGAATAAATAGGAAACCAAACGAGAAGGCTAACGAGGGAGACACAGGTGGAGCAACTTAAACAATAACGAGGTAACAAGATGGGAGGGGCCAGACAATAGACAGGAGAGAGCACATGGCAACAGACAAACACAACACAAGCCATGTGCTCCCAGAACACAGTCATCTGGTGGCCCTCCTGGGCACACCTGCTGAAGACTGTGACAGCTACTTGAATGGGGAAAGACCAAAATGTCAATGACAAGGTTATGTTTCAATAACATCTAAAATCAGCACAAAAAACACAAAAAAAAATAAAAGGAAAGCAGTGGTGTCTTACATTTTGCTCATGCATTTTTTAGGCTGGTCTGAATGGTCTGAATGTAAACAGGCCTCTATCAAAATAGTGATTGGGTCTTTTAACTGAAAGGTGAGACTTGCATTCCTGTTCATCATATTAAGCACTTTTTCCACATTCGTTTTTTCTATGAGCTGTCCATATCCTCCTCCTTATACTGTTTCTGACCTCACTTTGTAGACTTTGCTCACTAATTGTGGTTTGGTAAAAATCCTCGTTTTTTTGTTATTTTTTTAGTTTAGTTTTCTTATAACATTGAATTTAAAGAAAAATAAAGCCAGTAATTAACAGAAAAAAGCTTAATTACAATGCTTAAGGGATTATAAAGATTAATTTTAAAAGGGCAGCAAAGATGCTAAGGCAATGATCAGAAGATCCTGCGTTGATTCATTCCCACAGTATGCAATATGGGGAGATGTATATAGAAAAGGTTTGACTTGCCTTACTTCAGCAATAGATTCAGACGCCAGACGGAGAATCAATAATGATGTTCTCAATTACAGGAACATCTCTAGGTTACATATGTAACCATGGTTCCCCGATGGAACGAGACGCTGCGTCAAAGTCGCTTTGGGAACGCCCCTGCGTGACCGCGTTCTGAAGCACGTGTCAAATCAGTCCAATGGAGCAGCGAGACGTCATGAG
>NW_015636845.1:302564-306545 GCF_001515625.1 Sinocyclocheilus rhinocerous
CGCCTTCGGGGGCGCTGCAGCCTCTTCGGCCACCTCTAGGGGTGGCGAGGCGGACCCATTCTTCCTCTTCCCCCTCCTCCGTTTCCGAGAGGGTGGCACTGCAGCTTCGTCTGCCGCCTCCGGGGGCGCTGCAGCTTCATGGGCTCATCCAGGGCATAATTTAACAGGTCCTTCAGCGCAGCGTCATTATAGCCCAGCCCCTCTGCCGCATTCCTGAACCCCATGGCAAACTCCCTCAGCTCGGTCCCTCGTTGGCGGAGGGAGCTCAGGGTCTCCAGCTGGAGCATGCGCTGGTAGAGGGGGCTGGAGAGAGTAGAGACCGGTAGGCGGTGTGAGCCCATTCTCCGCTGAGTCCCCATGTTGGCTGATCCGTTCTGTCACGGTGTGTGCGGGGAGATGAAGCGAGGACTCAATTGCAGGAGAAATGGTTATTTATTTTGATAATAAAAATGAAACAAAAATAAACTCAAACCACCCCGAGGGGGAAAAACAGACAGGCAGGCCTAAAGCTGCACCACATGCAGACACGAAACACACACAATGAGAAATGACGGATCAGCACAGGATGACAGACACAAGGAGAATAAATGGGAACCAAACGAGGAGGCTAACGAGGGAGACACAGGTGGAGCAACTTAAACAATAACGAGGTAACAAGATGGGAGGGGCCAGACAATAGACAGGAGAGAGCACATGGCAACAGACAAACACAACACAAGCCATGTGCTCCCAGAACACAGTCATCTGGTGGCCCTCCTGGGCACACCTGCTGAAGACTGTGACAGCTACTTGAATGGGGAAAGACCAAAATGTCAATGACAAGGTTATGTTTCAATAACATCTAAAATCAGCACAAAAAAAAAAAACTAAATAAAAGGAAAGCAGTGGTGTCTTACATTTTGCTCATGCATTTTTTAGGCTGGTCTGAATGCACATAAAATAAACAGGCCTCTATCAAAATAGTGATTGGGTCTTTTAACTGAAAGGTGAGACTTGCATTCCTGTTCATCATATTAAGCACTTTTTCCACATTCGTTTTTTCTATGAGCTGTCCATATCCTCCTCCTTATACTGTTTCTGACCTCACTTTGTAGACTTTGCTCACTAATTGTGGTTTGGTAAAAATCCTCGGATTTTATTTTATTTTATTTTTTAGTTTAGACTGGTCTTGTAACATCTAATTTAAAGGAAAATAAAGCCAGTAATTAACAGAAAAATCTTAAGTACAATGCTTAAGGGATTATAAAGATGAATTTTAAAAGGGCAGCAAAGATTCTGAGGCAATGATCAGAAGATCCTGTGTTGATTCATTCCCACAGTATGCAATATGGGGAGAAGTATATTGGAAAGGTTTGACTTGCCTTGCTTCAGCAATAGATTCAGACGCCAGACAGAGAATCAATAATGATGTTCTCAATTACAGGAACAGTGAGAGCCCCAAATGAACGCTCTAATGAGTTACTTAAGCCTTGCACGGGTCAGAAAGTGAGAGAAAAAGAGAAGTGAAAGATGGTGTGAAGAAAGAGAGAGAGAAACTCTGCTCATCATAAATAGATCAGCATGCTACTTGAAACTGGAGGTTTGTTAGTTGCAATCATCATTATTCATCAAACCGTCAAGGTTCACTGATAGTGCCGTATCAAGGTCAATTTGGCTTGTGTTGCATGTTTGAGTGTTTGGGATGAGTATATAAGATATAGCATATAGCATATAAGATATATAGCAAATACTAATGTAGTGAAACTGTTTGCTTATACTTAAAAAAAGAAAAAGACAAAAAGAAGTATCCGTCAAGATGTTATGCAGTTCACATTGAAGTATATTGATTGCAACAAGCTCGAATGCACATATTCTTTTCAGATAATAGAGGAACCATCACATAGACCATGTCTAAATGGGGAAAGAGTCGCTAGGAAATAGATTGCTTGCCATTTACTCACATGGTGAAATGACACTCATATTGACAACACAGACGTGCCAAAAACAATAACCAGGTACACAGACAAATAAAACCAGTGTCTGGGTAACAACATCTCAGAGGGGAAAAAATTCGGTCAAATTCATTAAAAAAGTAGTCATTATTTTTAATGTTTTTTCAACATTTTTTTCATGCATACTCCGTTATAAATGAAATCTCATTTTCACTTCACTTCACACGTCACTTCACTTCACTTAAACATTTGACTCGGATAAGAATACATTTGTTAATGAACAGCATTTCTAAATATAGCTGAGATACACTTTTGCAATCTGCACTTGCCATAAAATAACATTTTCTTAAAATTCTTGGAAAGTCACTTTTGATTAAATTAATGCATCCTTGCTGAATAAAAGTGTTAATTTATACAGAGGCTTGGAGTTTGAATATGGATGTCCATGGAGGGATTTATTTGACTGCCTATCACTTCCTTTCTCTTCGAAGCACACTTATTTGTTTCCTTATGTGAAAATCACTGCTTTCAGAGTCAGACTGGGGTGAGAGACTCTGACAGCATCAGCTGGCTTGTCAGTGTATCAGGTGGAGAGGGTCAGCGTGGTTATGCACCCATCAGACTGTCAGTTTTACAGTGGGTTCAGGCTGCCAGAAAGATGAGGCCACTGCCGGTCTGATTTCATCACTTTACACTGACAATATAAATTGTTATGCTTCCCAAACATCACATTAAGACTGATACCAGATGCTCAGCTAGTACCAGCACACTATTCTTTAATGCAGGCGGGTTTTATATGAAGTGACGTACAGCACACTCAACATATGCATTTTTATGTTGATGTGTTGTACTTATGACCGTGTGTTGCTAGCATGTGTCATTGCAAGTTGAGATACAGAAACATATACATAATGGTCCGAAGACTAAGTTTAATTGACAAACCCAATTTACATAATTTATGTGCAGTCTCCATGTACTGCCACAATGGTTCCATTTCAACATGTTTCCTATGAGATTAAATGAGGAGTTGTTATCTAACTACTTGTAGACAGGTTTGCTGTGAATGACAAGTCCATCATGACAGCCCTTGTCTTGATATGTCACATGACATGCACAAGCAGTCATTTTTAATTATTCATTCATGTTCGGATGCATCACAACATCAGCCAGTGTTTCATAATATTCAAGGAATATTCAAAAGTAAACAGTTGTGTATACTTTATATGGCCATTTATATGTTTGCGACCAGACTTCATTTTTGTGGGTGTGTTTGTGCCATTATCTGATTTGCATAATTCCTTTAGGGAATCGGGTGCTAAAACAATAAAGACAGAGAGTGCAAATGATGCTTACAGCAGATGCTATCTATTCTTAGTGAATGTGTTCCTGATGTCTTTAATTATCTTTGATTACCACACTGAGTATTTCCTTTAACAACAAACATAAATTATATTGTAATGAGTGAGCCATTAAGAATTTTCAGCCTGAACTCAGTAGGATTTGTAGGATTTTTAAGATCAAAAGTTATATCTGTTAACATTAGTGTCACGTGTATATTCCCGTTTAGTTCCTGTTTGTCCTTATTTGGTCTTTCCTGTTCCTGTCCCCATTTAGTTCTATTAGTTCCAGGTGTTTCCTTGTTATTAGTTATCCTCCTCACCTGTCTGCCCCACGTTATCTGCCCTATTTGAGTTCTAGCCCGTTCTGTTCTCCCTTGTCTGGAATTGTTGATGTCAACCCTTGCTATGTGTGTTTTCCTGTTTCCCTGGATATTATTAAAGTCAATAAGTTTGAATTCAACTCTGCGTCTCCTCGTTTCTCGCTCCGTGCTCCTCACAGTAGCGAGCCGTGACAATTAGTTTATGGACTGTGAATTAATGTGAACATAAAGTTCATGCAGTAACGTCTCGGTTACGTATGGTAACCCTTGTTCCCTGAAGGAGGGAACGGAGATGTCACGTCGGATGACCGACGAATTGGGATCTCGCTTAGAGAGACCAATCTACTTCGAGTGTAAACTAAACGAGCCAATGCACATTGGCATGCGATT
>NW_015636845.1:312710-319413 GCF_001515625.1 Sinocyclocheilus rhinocerous
GGGGGCCTGGACGGGCGGGGCGGCTGCCCTGCGACCGGCTCCACGGCGCATCTTTGCTGGAGGCTGCTGCGAACGCTGAGCGGGGGTGGCGGCTGGGGGCCGCCCTCGGCGACGAGCAGGCTGGGGCGCTACCGCCGGCGGCCGGGTGGAGGCAGCAGCTGCACGCCGGGGCAGGATGTGTTTGATGGCCTCAGTCTGCTTTTGGGCAGCGGAGAACTGCTGGGCGAAGTTCTCCACTGTGTCGCCGAACAGGCCGGTCTGGGACACGGGGGCGTTTAGGAAACGTGTCTTGTCCGCCTCGCGCATGTCGGCCAGACACAGCCAGAGATGGCGCTCCTGGACCACCATAGTGGACATCGCACGACCCAGAGACCGCGCCGTAACCTTCGTCGCTCGTAGCGCGAGGTCCGTCGCGGTGCGGAGTTCCGTGAGAACTTCCGGGTCGTGACCACCCTCGTGCAAGTTCCTCAGTGCCTTGGCCTGGTGTACTTGCAGCAACGCCGAAGCGTGTAAGGCGGACGCAGCTTCTCCACAGGCCGTATACGCACTGCCGATCAGAGCCGACGAGTGCCTACAGGCTCGGGAGGGGAGCAACGGTTTGCCCCGCCAAGTGGTAGCGGCATTCGGACACAATTGCATCGCAACAGACCGCTCCACCTGGGGAACCCCCGTATACCCCCTCGCTGGACCCCCATCAAGGGTGGTGAGGGAGGATGAGCCACCGGGGCGGTTTCTGGCAGTAAAAGGTGCCGTCCATGACCCAGTGATCTCATCATGCACCTCCGGGAAGAAAGGCACTGGGGTGGGGCCCTGAGAACCAGCACGGGCCACCCCGAGAAACCAATCGTCCAACCTTGAGGGTTCGGGACGCGGTGGAAGATTCCACTCGAGCCCGACTCTCTCGGCGGCCCGGGAAAGCATAGCCATCATTTCCGGGTCCGTATCCGGCACCGCTGGCCGCCCAGAGGGCGGCAACGCTGACGGATCTTCATCCCCAGAAAAGTCTGGCTCACCCTCCGATGCTGCGACCGACATCCGATCGTCGGGGGGAGCCTCGGAAGAAACAGGTGGTATCCCCCGGGAGGATCCAGCCTGCTCTCTCGAGGGCTCCGCTGGCTTCGAAGTGCCGGCTGGTTCGGGCATCCCCTTCCTTGTAGGAGGGGAATTCCTCACCGTGACCGTGAGACCAGTCCGCCCACTGCCAGAAAAAGGGGCGCCCCCGGCTGCCACCAGAGGGAACCCCAGATCTAGGCAGTGGCACGGGTACTCCGCCCCCTTGCAGGTAACGGAGTCTGGTCCGCAACTCCGAGATGGTCATACCCCCGCAATGGGAGCATGAGTCATCCACGAAAGCCACCTCAGCGTGCTTCATGCCCAGGCACGAGAGGCAGCGATCGTGACCATCACCCGGCGCCAGGTAACGACCGCACCCAGAAACACACGGGTGGTAAGACATCTTTAAAAAGACGCGTCTTCAAAAAGACGTTCCACCCGTGAAGCTCTTTTAGAATGGAAATTGCTCTTTTAGTGTGCTGAAGCGCACAGGGGAGATGGCCGTCTGCAACACACACAGGGGTAGTGCAGCCTGTTGTGTGCAACCCACTCGACACGGGAAAACCACCGCCGCTGAAGTGCCGTACCACCAGCACGAGAGCCCACTTCGAAGAGCGTGCTTGACTGTAGTTTTTCTCACTACACGTAGAAGGTCAGGAGCAGAACGATAGAACCGCTCGGCTCTGAAGTGAAAAGCTGAATATGCGCTGCATCTGCTGCCTACTTATACTCACGCTGTGATCAGCGGCAGCTGGATGCAATAATCGCATGCCAATGTGCATTGGCTCGTTTAGTTTACACTCGAAGTAGATTGGTCTCTCTAAGCGAGATCCCAATTCGTCGGTCATCCGACGTGACGTCGAGAGTGACCGACTGAAAGGGAACTAACAATTCAGAACTTATAAAGTGACACCCTTTTTTAAAGAAATTAATACTTTTATTCAGTAAGAATGCATTCAGTTGATCAAAAGTGACAGTAAAGATTTTTGCAATGTTACAAAAGATTTTTAAAAAAAAAGAGCACAGCTTCCACAAAAATATTAAACGGCACAACTGTTTTCAACATTAATAATAATAAGTTTATTATTATTATTATTATTATTATTATTACCAAACCTACATAGTAGAATACTTTCTGAAGAATCATGTGACATTGAAGACTGGAGTAATGGCTGCTGAAAATTCAGCTTTGCCATCAGAGGTATAAATAAAATGTTAAAATACATTAAAATAGAAAACAGCTCTTTTAAACGGCAATAATAATTCACAACATTATTGTATTTACTGTATTATTGATCTCATAAATGCAGCCTTGTTGAGACTTTTAAGAACTTTTGAAGAGTATAGTGTACATTTGGATACATGCTGAAATGTAAAATATGGACTTATTGACATATCAATCGAAAACTGCTTTTTTAAAATAATGACCAAATGATGACACTGAGAACACAATAAAAATAGGCTCAGCATCAGATTGCATCTTGCAGCTACATTTCTGCTATTTCTGCTATGCTCCTGCTTCTCAGAACTGTGCTGCTTACATGAAAAGTGTGAATGCTGCAATCTGTTCATTTGGGCGCTAAAATAAGTACACACTGCTTTAGCGTGTGGTTCGAAACAAGTTCTGAGGTCATAACAGCGGTCATTAATCAAGGTGAGTTCTGAGAAGAACCACTTATAATAATACCAGTTATGTGGACTGTAGACATATTGACAGTAGTTCTACTTTCTGTATGAGTGTGATTAGTATAAAGAGCAGCACTCTTGGTTGTTCTTCTCAGGTCACTGAGTGACAGATGAGTTTAATCTAAGGGGCCGGACCAGCTGCTGAATATTGATGGGGGCAGAGAACTAGTTAACCTTTATGACAGCAACATGATTCCAATTTTTTGCGGTGTCTATGTGTGTGTGTGTGTGTGTGTGTGTGTGCTTGACTGATTGACATCTAAACTGAAGATGTCATAGATTAGTCATTTAACCATTGATTTGAGTATTGAGTTCTTAACAGTGCTGACATTTGGATTGAATGCATTCTGCCGCCCCCAAAAATTGAACATTTATGCTAATATCATATTAACTTATCATTATATGATTTCTTTCTAATTTAGTCTGATAATGACTTTTTTATAGTTATAGATTTACGGTTTTAAAAAAAATGACACTAAACTTTCTCCTTGTTTTAATTATCTCAGCCATCTCATTTCTTAGCTTCCCCTCTGTGCCACTTTTTTCAGCAAACAAATCTTTATTGAAAATCAGATTCTCTGAGCAGAGAGCTTGTAACAAAAGCTAAGAGCCTGTTTAATAATGTAGGTGGTGACCTGTGTGTTATTGGAGACAGTATGATTGGATATTACATTCAGCTGAGGAAATGTCAAGATCTGGGCTTTCTCCGAGAGGTGTGTGACCTCGGTTATTAGCAACAGCTGCTCTGAAAACCACAAATGTCACTGGCTGGGGAACCGGAGAGCTGGGACTCGGAGAAGAACGGTTAAGAAGGACTGGCGGATGCAGGACCACCGATCACAGACACACCACACCTGACCTGTGTTAATGAGAGGTCGTGAGGAGAGGAGACCATTGGGCACTGATGTTTTCAGTTTTGAGTCTGAGTGCCAAGTGTATCTATTTATGTCAGGATTGCAAACCACAGCCAATGCAAGTTACGCCTATACCACTGCAAAGAATGCCTAATACAAAGTCCGGTCATGACAGAATATTTTTTTTAATTCTGTTTATAACATTTTTTCTTCTTTTGTCCTTTTCTGGGAGTTAAAGAAATTTAATTATTTAACAATATTGTTAGAAAATATTTATGAAGCCTGTTGAACAATGTTCCTCCAATAGGCATTTTATAGAGTAGATTTAGGTTAAGATTTTGTACCTCTAAATAGTACTTTATAATATTTTTTCAGTGACACTTTCTGCAGGTTACATTAATGCTCCAGTAGGTGGCAACAAATGACTGATCATTCATTCAACCGATTTGTTTAAAAACTCTGATTCTTTTGGGAATCAATCAAGTGGTTGTCTTTATTGAGTTGTTGAATCACTCTTTTAAATAATTTGTTCAAAATTCTGTCTCTTTCAGAAATCAATCAAGTAGCTGTTTATGCCAAGCTCACACTGCATGATTTTAGCCCCGATTTTCACTCGTCGACAGGTTTTGTGAAATCGCCGACAGATGCCTGAAATCGGAGCAATCTGAGAGAATCGCTGACGTGTCGCCAATGCCTGTGAAATATTTGGCATGCTAAATATCTGAATTCAAAATCCTGCTGTGTGAAAGACTGAGTTCTGACTGAAAAAATACATCGACGATGACCTACAGCCAATGAGAGAGCAAGATACAGGGCAGCGGGAAGTTTGGGGAGGAGTTATAGACTCCCCAACCATTTTCTCCTCCATTATCTTTTTTTCTTTTTCACCCTTTTGCTGCAAATCAGCACACAGATCATTTGTATCGCAAACTTCTTGCGGGTTACCATTTTAGCAACATTTCCAGTCTCTTGCGAGAACTCTGATCTCATGCGTGATCTTGCGATATTTCCTTATCACTTCTCGCATGCGTTTAGTTGTGAAACGTAGTTTGCGGACCAGACAGAGTTGAAGGCGATTCTTACTATTGTAAAGTCATGCAGTGTATAACCTCCTGTCGCCGATCCATCGTGCAATGTGAACACAGCAGTAACTGAATGCTATCCCAGAAAGTCATGCAGTGAGATCCGACGACTTTAAAAATCGTGCAGTTAACTCGGCATTAGGAGTTAGTTATTCAATCATTTCGTTCAAAAAAGCTAATTCGCTCCACAACCACATGTGTCTTGTGGGAATGTGGGAAGTCGTGGCCTAATGGTTAGAGAGTCCGACTCGTAACCCAAAGGTTGCGAGTTCGAGTCTCGTACCGGCAGGGATTGTAGGTGGGGGGAGTGAATGTACAGCACTCTCTTCCACCTTCAATACCACGACTGAGGTGCCCTTGAGCAAGGCACCGAACCCCCAACTGCTCCCCGGGCGCCGCAGCAAAAATGGCTGCCCACTGCTCCGGGTGTGTGTTCACGGTGTGTGTGTGTGTTCACTGCTGTGTGTGTGCACTTTGGATGGGATAAATGCAAAGCACTAATTCCTAGTATGGGTCACCATACTTGGCCACATGTCACATTACTTTCACTTTACTTTTTCACTTTCACTTTTTAAATGATTCCTTCAATCATTCACCCAATTCACACTGATTCATTCAGAAATGAAATACCACTACTGTGTTGTTCCTTGAGACTATGGCTTTGTTTGGAGGCATTAGTCATCGGCGGAGCAAATGTAGACAATATATTGTCTAAAATGTAAGTTATTAAACTTCTTGTGTGCAATATAATACCGTTAATAAACGAGGATTCGATTAAAATGAAATTCTGCTACAAACATATTTTAGTGTCAGTGCCAACAAACAAGTGGCTTCCAGGGACGTTTAGTTGGGTTTGACGGGACAAGTCGATTTTTAATGCTTGCAGTAAACTCATCTCTAGTAGCATATAATAAACGAACAAAAAGAAACAGCAATTAAATTTACCCAGCATTTATTGGAAATAGGCTTGGCTAGCAGACAGTACAAGCTCTTCCTAGAGACTCGGTCATTAAAAAGTTTTACGTCTATAGAGCATCAAGGTTATAGAGAAAAAAATACAAGATCTTACACAAGCTACAACAAAAGCACCACAGAGCACACTCTGAGAGAGTAAACTACTGTACAAGTGACCGTGACTGCATATAGACACTGTGTACATTTACAGACCACTAAACGAGTCAGATAGGTATTGGCAACCTTACAGCTTCATCTGATGAATGCAATTATAGTATCTAGGAATGTAAATAAATTAAGCAGCATACTAGAATTAATTTATTGTATATTAGATTAACTGTATATAATGACTTTTTTATTTGCATAGACCTGAATGATTTCACATTACATAAAAAAAAACATAAAAAGAAAATGTGAGTTTTATTAGCAGTTTTAATAAGTCCATGTTTGACATTTTCCATGTATTTTAATAAAATTATATGCATGTAAATATTGCTTATTTGATTTTATATATTGGTGCATATAAATAAAAAATGATTAAATATATTCCTTGCGTTCATTTAATGAAAAGCATGCCTTTATTAGTTTTTTATTAGATTGGCTACATTGTCTCTTGTCAAAATAATGGTTCCTCTTATTTGAAAAAGTTTTTTGAGATGATTAACTGTATTGACCATATGTATACTTATTCAGTATGAATGCAATAAAAAGAAAAAGTACAAAAGGTTACAAAGTTAAAATAGCATATAGACAACAATAAACATCTACAGTATGTTACTGGAAAGCAGTGGTCTTATGTGTTGCATTTCACAAGCATGTAGGGTACATAAAAACCTGTAGTCTCTTATTCTGTAGCATAGGATATTTCCTAAAAGAACACACTTATTTTTGTATTTTTTCTCATAATTCAGTATTTTAACTTAGGTAAAAGAATCTGCAAATGTCACATATTAAAAACTCTCACCAACTTTTTATAATAGTGGCACCCTTTAATTCACAAAGTTCTAAATATTAGTGAGAGGTGGCTTACATTTTGCTAAAAAAAAAAAAAGACAGGGAGGGGTCATCATTACA